>NW_027111312.1:852711-882528 GCF_000696795.3 Halyomorpha halys | reverse complement strand
TATAAATTATTCTGAATCCTCGAAATATAGGTAATTTTTTACCTAACTATCAAGTAGAAGTGGTGAGGAAGATATAATGGCCAAATTTTTTTAACGAAGTTCCGGGACAAAGACATCAGTGTTAAATCATTCAGTTAAATACTGTTTGTATAATCCCAAGAATTTCGCGATAATTCATATAAATGAGGAGCCTTGAAATGGAGGGTTCTTAATAAATCTTGAATAAGCTACTAGTTTAATGTAATTCATTCGCTTTGTAATTTCGTAATCCTTCAGGTAACTTGAGCAAAATCGGCATGCATTTCTTGGACTGGCTTGTTTAAAGGGGTCTGTCCAAGTGTTTATTCAAGTGTAGTTTAAATCATTCATCAAGAAGAATGGAGCGGCAGTGAATAATCCATTTTCACGGGATAAACCGATCTGAGTGTATCTATTATTGTTCAAACCGTTACTATCAATGACTACCATTATAAAACATGTATCAATCACATACTTGCAGAGGTTTTAATAAGTAGAATTACTGAGCAGTGTTACTCTAATTACTACAATTGGCTACTTTATGTATAGTAGATATGAATAGCACATTGCGATTTATCTCATGTTCAATTTACATCAATGATAATGATAAAATTTGTAATCTCTCTTACTTTCTAAAAGAAATGTATGATTGTTTAATAGTAGAAAACAAAATCAGTGAAAATTGTTTTGACATTGAGCACATAAAATGAGGAGAAGGCACTGACTTCGGCTACAATTCCTGGCAAGAAAAAAGTATTTTATTTGCTATTCAAGCATAAATTATTTATCTTTAATGTATCAATACACTTGTTGGGCCTCCTATAACTCAGTGGTTAAGACACAGTCTCACCAATTTGATGTCTATTGACGTTGCCAGTCCGAATACGGTCTTGGGCTGTTGACTTTTTTCATTTAGTGGCGGTCCCACGAAATGAAAAACTTTGACCTCCAAGCATGGTTAGGCATAATGGGAGTCTTCGCCGAAAAAACAAATTACTCGATAATCCCATTTGAAAATTTGGCTATATTCCTATATAACTATCTGGTTATTTGAAAACTGTCTACTTTAAACTGGTTTAACCCAAGAAGAATAACTACAAAAACAGAAATTGTTTCGAGTTGTTCAAGTTGTCATTATTAACAGATATCTTTATTTATTACTTGTTTTTTAATGATTTTTCATGTATGATTGGTTTATATATTATATTTTTTTAATAAATAAATAAATCAGTTTAAAATCGTCACATTATTTATCCTTTCAATCATATGCTTTAAAACATTTTTTTATTAGATTTAATATCGAATAATTGGGAGGCAGGCCCTAATTTTTGTTAATTAAACATTTTAAAATATACCATAATTGTAACTAAAACCCCCATATTATTTAATACCTTCTCAAACTGATAGGAATGAGTTTTTGATCCATATTTAATGCAAAAGTTCATTCATTCTAAAGATTTTTATTTCTATGAAGCTTTTTTTAAAGTTTATATTTTAAACTAATCAACATTTATTTTTTCAGAATGAAAAACTCCACAAAATATTGTAGCGATATAAATATTTTAATAAAACTGATAGGACATAAAGTAATGAGTTTTTGATCCATATTTAATATAAAAGTTCATTCATTCTAAAGATTTTTTTTTTTTATGAAGCTATTTTTAGAGTTTATATTTTAAACTAATCAACATTTATTTTTTTCAGAATGTAAAAACTCAACAAAATATTGTAGAGATATAAATATTTTAATAAAAGATAAACAACACAAGTTACCTTTGGATTATAACTGAATGCAATTCAAAGAAGAGATTGAGAATGAGAGAAGAGATAAAAAAAATCGAGCTCCTGCCAACGAGACTTTCCCAAGAGAATGGACAAGTCATCGAAACAGTGAAACATAAAATAAAATGTATATTTTTTATTATTATGTGGAAAGCTAGTATTAAATAAAAAACTGTTTAACAACGGAACTCTTATCATCGAAACATGATTTTTTTTTCACAAAAGACAAACAGCTCAAATTTGTTAAATAAGAAGGGATAGCTCAGGTGAAGTGACATGAAACGTATAATAAACGTTTTAGTACCATAATAAAAACTAAAAAGAGCGATCAAAGTGAGATGAAGGACAGAAGTGCCCCATCAAACTGTATTCTTTCCGACAGAATGAGACATAGACTAATTTAAAGCGAGTCACAAAGCTTGGATTAGGATGCTATAAGAACAATGTTGGGTTTACTTTCTTCATTTTATTAAATATTCAAACACAATGATATTCGTCAGTTCAATTCTTCATATTGTGCTTGTTAAGCTTAATTAGTTTTGTTTCTTTTTATATATATTTTTTTTATTTAATATTGTGATAATAAAACTTATAAAAACTATTGTGATAGTACAAGAGCCGGGAAGAAAAAAAGCAGTAATTTCACCTCGATTTTTGATTAATTTAATGAAAATTATCCATAATTACTAGTGCAAATTGATGAGTCTGCCAAGCATAGGTAGGGGGAATAAAAAAAAAAATGGCTGTTTCAAAACTAGAAAATCTAAAAGAACATTATTTAACGAAGAGTAAATTTTCTGAAATATGAGCCCTAATAGAGCTATTTACGTCCAATAGTTCTCAAGATATAGCTTTTTTAAAAAAGCACATTTCTTAAAAATCTACTAAAAGATTAGTAGCTAGTTAATTTATTTTGAGAAATTTGTATCTCAGGAAATATGTGACGTCTATTAGCACTCAAATTAAAACTAGTTTAAAGTACTATAAAGTAGTTTATGACCTTTACCTTCGTAGGAAAAGTAGTTTTCATGATATGGGCTAAAATAAATTGATTTGTAGTTGTTCGGAAAATAAGTTTAAGTTTTGAAGAACTTTATTTCAGAAACCATGGAACGGACAGATGTCTGTCAGCACTCAAATTAAAGGTAGTTAAATTTACTATAAGTTAGTTGATAACGCTATTGTTACCTCGTTTTTTATTGTTACTATATTTTACTTAGGTGAGCTCCAAGGGAAATCAACAAACACACTTTAAACAAAAACACCTTTTTATTGTAAATACAAGAAAATAAAATCATGGTAAAAATAAACATGCTTCCTTATACATGAAAGTAACCTAACCTAAGAAACAAATATGAACTAATATATTAATAACTACTATAGCGCGTGCACGATTAATCAAGGAAAAATTATGTACTATTTACAAAAATCAAATGAAACACTACCTTAACTGTCCATGCTTTACTAGTAATGTTTTTAATAAACCTGGCCAGGAATAAATAAAGCGGTTAGTCTACTTCATGCAGCTGCCCACGTCGGTTTCTCATTGATGTTGGTGCTGTATAATATAATTATACTTTTTCTGTAAAGACTGGTGCACTGAGGTAACCTAATCATTAGCACGTGGTACTCATACTGCTATTTTACAGGGACGACCTCAGCGCTACTTGTCGAAAAGTTATCGTTGCAACAGCTAGGTTTGAGACACCTGTTATTATCTAAGATCGGTAGGCGCCCCCCGCAACAACGCTTATCTTTGTAGGAATAGTAGTTTTTAGATCCATAAGACGCACATGTCTGCCAGGGCTAAAAATAAAGGAAATTAAACTTACTATAAAGCGGTTTATGACACGTATGTTCGTAGTACTTTTTATGATATTCGCATATGAATAAAAATTTGGCAAATGAAAATTTGTCCGAACAACTATAAATCAATCTATTTTAGCAAATATCATGAAAAATACTACTCCTACGACGATAAATGTATTTAACTACTTCATAGCCCATTAAACTAGCTTTAATTTGAGAGCTAACAGACGTCTGTACGTCAAATGGTTTTTGAGATGTATATTTTTCAAAATAAATTCACTCAGTACATTCTGTACAATAGTTTTATGAAATATTGCTTTTTAAAAAGCTATATCTCGAGAACTATTGAACGTAAATTGCTCTATTAGTGCTTACAGTTTAGCAAATTTACTCAACTTTGAATAATATCCTCTCAGATTTTCTATTGTTGTTGGTAGTCTTAAAGATATTAGAGCTCCGAATGAAAAATTAATTATTTTTAACGTTATTAAAAAACCACCATTTTTTATTTCCCTCTACCTATACTTGGCATACTCATCATTTTTGACTAGTAATTATGCATAGTTTGCATTAAAGGAATCAAAATTGGGTTGAAATAACTGACTTTTTCCTCTCTTGGGCTCTTGTACTATTAATGATTATTCAATTTATTAGATTGATTCTAATGAATTACAATTCATATTTATAAGTTGCAATAATTACCAAATTTTATATAAATTAATTATAAATAGTCGCACTTTATATTCATATCATTAATATACTTGTTCTATCATTGAGTAGTTTGTTTATTCAGTTACTATATACCATGTTTAATGTTATTTTAATATTTTCCTGGTTATAATATAATACTATATTCAATCCCTTATATTTTTAAATACTTAACCTTTTGCAATTTGATTACCAGGGATATACAATTGAATGTTCTATTTTTTTTATATTATTCGCTCAAAGTCCTTGAAAAAATGGAAAATGCATAATAAAAGCTGTTAATTGTTAGATCACCTCACATCCAATAATTTAAAAACATATTGCAGGCTATTCTACACTGGTCATTAATAACTGTCAAATCAATCTATTTTCTAACAACTTCATTTATTTTTAAAACTTTCAGTTTTGCTTTTAGGAAAAAATAGTTTGTTGATAAGATAGTTGATATTGTCAGAATAGCCTTATGAATGACCGAAACGTTGGACTGTTGATGAAATACGATAGTAAAGAGTGTTGAGTATCAACACTGATACTGATATCAACACTGATACTGATATCAAGTATAGTACCAATTGATTTATTTAACAATAAATACCAGTCTCAAGAATTTGAAAAGATTATATATAAAAAATGATATTTTCATAATTTATTTAATATACAAAGAATATTTATAATTTATTTAACTGATAAGAATTTATATTGTAACTAGTCCGAATGTTAAGTTGGTATGAAATATAAGTAATATATGACTTTACAGCGAGATTTTTCGCATTTTTCGCAAAGCCGTTGTTCAAACAACATAACTAATTTCTAAATCATTTTTATGTACGTTTTCTAAAGCTTGCTCAAAAAGCTAAGGCCATTGAATTGAATCTTGTGAATTTAAAATTTATTTTTGAGTCTTTTTGTGCCTTTCAGCGTCTGATGCACTGATAGATAGTTTATTTTCGATGAGAAATAATTAGGTATCCGGAGTAGAGAAGATCCTAGTCAAAAATAGTCTTAAAAATCCAAACATTATCCTTTGTAAAAAAATTGTATAAATTTATTACGAATAAATTGTACGTTTTACTATTTATCTAGTAATGTTATTTGTATACAACCTGCAATTTCTGAACGATAATTTTTATCAATGTAAAACCAAAAGAAACACGATAAGTTTCATTTGAATTGTAATTCACTAAATTTCTTTTTATTTTCAATCACTAATTATTGTCATTCTAAGCATACCTATAAGGATATCTATTTAAATCAATACTAATAAAACATCCAGAAAAAATATATAAATACGCACTAATAAGAAACGTATGACTAACTCGAAAATAGACAAGATGGTGTAGTTTCTTGTTCTGATTTAGTGACGACAAAAAAAAGACTAAAAAAAAGTTATCACAATTCATTCCTATTTATCAAGCTTAAAAAAAAATATAGTCGTCCGTTTTCAAGACAGAGGTAAATGATTTTTAAAAGTTTGCAATTATAAATAACTAACGTTTACTAGTAAAAACGTTACTTGGTATTATGCCAACAGAAGAGATTTGTTGCTTCACAGCTATAAATTTTCCGTGGAATTCAGTTTCTAGGTGGTTCTTCAGTTAGTATGAATTGTTAACTGTTGATAGTTACTTAACTTATCAATGGGAAAATACTAGAAACAATTACTTATTTACAAAATATATTTAGAATTCAGTGTTTAAAATAATCATCTATTAATTCTGGAATATATAAAAATATTTAATAGAATAAAATAATTGAAAAATTAATTTTATCGTAATCATCATATTCATTTTATTCCCTTTACCGCCTGCGCAGTGTGGGGTTACAATTTTCCGAGTCTGGACCAGATATCATGCTCTTGGACCATCACTCTTTTCCTAATCCAGTCCATATCCCGCCTCCTGAACGCCTCCTTAACACTTTCCTCCCGTGGTCTTCCTCTTGGCCTTCTTCCCTCCACGCGAGTCTCATATGTCTTTCTGGCAGTTCTTTCCTGGTCTATCAGAAGGAGGTATCCGAACCATCTTAGCTTGTGTCCCTCTAGGATGCTCTCAGCCGGTTTGACTCCGAGGTTAGTCCGAATGGCACTGTTCCGTACTCTATCTCGTCGTGTCCTTCCTTCCACCTTACAAAGGTACTGCATCTCCATGGATTGGATCCTGCTCTTGTGTTTCGAGAGTAGAAAAGAATAGGGAGGAACGTCGAATTGTAGATCATTATTTTAATTTTTCTCATCACCTCCCTTTTACCAAGGAAACCCATTCGAAGCAAACTAAATATTCTTCCAGCTCCATTGATTCTTTGAGAAACTTTCTGCCCCTTTCGTTTTGTCTTCGAACCCCCCTTTAGATATTTGAAATTATCGATCTGCTCTACTCCTTCTCCGTTCGCTCTGATCACTCTCATTATTCTCCGGGGTATCTTTCCTATCCTCATGCATTTAGTCTTTTCAGGGTTAATTTCCATGTTTATCGAGGCCATTTCCTCTTGCAGAACATTTATGTTGTATTGGAGATCTCGGTCGTGTCCTAACTGAAACTCTCTCATCCTAAGTTTAGCTTTCTTCATTGCTTTATAAAGGACAACTACGAAGAGCACCGGGCTCAGGCCACAAACTTAACGAATACCTGATTTTGTCTCGAATTCCCGTGACATGTAGTTCCTTGTTCTATCCACATTACTGGTTTTATTATAAAGATTCATCACTGTCAAGGTCGTCCCTCGATCAGTGCCTCTATCTGACAGTGCCTGCTCTATGTCTTCCTTTCTCACCCTTTTGAAGGTCTACAAAGAAAATCGAAAGTTATTGTCTTCTCCTTTATTTGTCGCAATTCGAAGATGAGATCTTGCGTGCTTCGTTGTTCTCTGAAACCGTATTGTTCCTCTCCAAGCTGGCTATCGACCAAGGTTATTCTTGTTTCCAATACTCTAGAGTACACTTTGCTGGGTATACTGAGAAGTACAATTTCTCAGTAGTTACCACACTCTGGATTGTCCCCTTTCTTATAAATAGGAACGATCAACTTCCCAGTCCTCAGGAATTCTCTTTTCTTTCCAAATGAGATTCAAAAGATGGAGGAATATCCCTTGACCTTTACTACCCATATATTTGAACATTTCGGGAGTGATTTCGCCAATATCTGCTGCTTTGCCCAGTTTGACTTTGTTGATGGCTTCTTGAAGTTCTTCTTCACTGATGTAGTCGTCTTCGACCCAGACCTCCTCTGGATCTCACCGTCCTCTACATCTCTTCCCTCTAGCAGATCTTGGAAATACTCTCTCCACTTAATACTATTATACTCCGCCAGATAATATCTCCATTTCTATCCTTAATTCCCTTCAGAGAAATCGGTCGTTCCCCTCTCATACCTTTGAAAACCATATAGAAGACAAGTTTTCTTTAGAATTTTACTCCAGATTCTGGCCAAAATCTTCCCATGTTTTCTATTTCGCTTCCAGCACTTTTAATTTGGCTTCTTTCCTCCAATCCTTGTATAATTGATGAGCAGCAGGAATTTTCTGGCTTAAATGATTCTCCCAAGCTTCCTTCTTTTCTTGGATCCCTTTTTTAACATCTTCTGTCCACCAGGCAGTTTATTAATTTTATATTCGTATCATTTATTACATCAAGTTAGTTTTGAATTTCTGTGTACGTTCTTCTTGTGTTATACTACTTATGTTGATAAAAGGCATAGTATACTGTCTATAATTTTATTTCATTAGATTTTTAAAGTTTCTACGTAACAGAATTATAAACATACTTGAGGGTTTTTTATGCCTTTCAGTGACTGATGCTCTAATAGAAAGTTTATTTTCAATGATAAATAATTAGTTATCCGGAGTAGAGAATATGACTCCAATCCAAGTAAAAAATAATCAAAGAAAAAATCCAAACACCATTTTCTTCCTAAAGATTTTACACTTAAGGTCGATGAAGTATTTTTACAGTTTGTGGAGTAAAATATAATAAATACTTAAATAATTTAAGACATACAAATAATTTCCTTATTGATAACACCCTAAAATTTTTGTATTGCAAATAGTCTTTTTTAGAAAATTCTTGAGAGAGTTAAAATTCGAATATGATTTTTCCCGTAAGGATTGGCAATATGGACTTACAAATTTAGTTTTTATTTGTGCGTTTTTGCCATTTATACCCTAAAATTTAATATTTCGATAAATTTAGCTCACTTTTACATTGAAAACTTAACACCTAGTAGCATAGTGCTAAAAATGTACCAAGATAAGCTTTTCGAAAGGATCCTTAGACAATGCGTTGGTGTAGTAGAGACGTTATGTTATAGAGACGATGTTGGCATGGAGTCAGTCAGTCGAAAGATATCTGCTCTGATGTTGGGTGAGTTGGATTGACAGGGACATTAATAGGGATCTCGTGCGGCGGCCAACGGAGCCTATCTTTGCCTTCGCCTCCTTGTACCTCCGTCCAAGCTACCGATCTGTCTCTTATTAAACTAACGTTATTTTTATTAATGTTATTGCTAATTCAAAATTAGCAATGAAGACCAAATCCAGAAGAGACCTTTACCACTTTTCTGGCTTTAAGATTTCAGATTTTTCACACTGATAAAACGAGTAAAAAATAAAAAGTATTTTTACGTTTTGCTAGCAGACCTATGGATATTGCTATATTTAAGAATGAATATACATTAATAAGTGATAATACAATAACTATAGTAACATATAGAATTAACTTCAATATAACACGACCAATCTACACCAAACTTAGCAGTGGTTTAGAGCTTTATAAACTGCAGCAAAAGGTACAAACCGGTTCTAATTTGTTTAATTAGAAACTGGATCTAATTAAACAAATTACAAACGGAGATATAAAATTAAACATTTTTTTTAAATATTTATTTATTGCTATTTACAACTGTACATTATAATAAATTTAGTAAATCTGATCTAAGTTAAATTGGAGTGTTACAGGCGTGTAGAGAAACCACCCATTGGTAGCACTCTAATGACATTTTACATAAGCTGATCTCGTGGCCATCTTCTTTTCAGGCGCCTCGGAGGATTGTCAGGAATGGAAGAGGATGCAAGATTAGAAACTAGGGGGTTTGAGTGGTTAGGGAGTTTATAATGGAAGGAGTGATATCTGGTTCGGGCTAGATCGGTTACATAGGAACAGTAAGGTCTTTATGTATGATTTTATTTGTGACAAAGTAAGGAGCATTGAGGATTTTGGAGTGTAAGGATTGAATACGAGAGGAATTCGAAGGTTTATTAAGGTCCATAAAAATTAAGCATTTGAAAATATTTTCTTTATTTATAACTAATATTTCGCCCTTATAAGGGCATTAAGTATAACTTCGTGGGTGAAAAGATAAGAAATTCAACCTTATTTACGTAGGAATCAGATAAAATGCAGAGGAGTTTTGAACTATTAAATGATGATCACTGGAATAAAAAAAAATCCTTCAACTTAATCAAGGTGAAAAATTTCTTCTTTTTTTAAAAAAATTATTTGAAGTTAATTGAGGGTTCCTGATGATGCTAAAAACGAATATTATTTACTTTTTTCTAAAATAAATTTTGTTTTTACCTATTTTACTGAAATACTCATTATGTTTTTTTTTTTCCAATTGTTAGTGAATAAAATATTTAATAGCATCTGTAATACTTGTTTCTTATTCTTCAGAAATATACAAATCGATTAGCATGCAATAACCATTAAAAAAGTATACTTTCTGAGATATACACCAAAAATGCTTAATCTTGTTATTAACTTTTTTTTTAACCGTAAAAATTGGACCATCCTATAATCTTCCGTGAAAACTCCGAATATTTAGCATCACGATCAGATAAAATTTATGTCAGTGCATAAAGAAATAAAAAACAAATACTGATTTTTATATATTAGATTACTCTTTTTTAAACCCTATGTTATGGGAGAATTAATATGAATTTTACTCTATTTGAAATCTTTTATTTTTGCTGGCAGATTTTTCCAATTATGAATTTTTATTCCATACCAAGATGTACTGAAGTTTTGTCTAGTATGTTAGTATTAGCAATCAGGGCACAGAGTGTACAAAATTTAATATCTGTGAATATTGTTAATATGGTGAGCCATCGTATTTTTTAATTGGTACCATTTAATCTGGTTATTTGCATTAGTAAAGGAATCCCAAGAAATAAAGTAGAAACGTCTCAAGTGTCAAGTCTCTGGCTGAATATCGATATTTAAGCACTTTTTGGCGGCTTTGCAAAATAACATATGATTAGTAAAGTCATCGCAATCGATCATGCAATTGCGATTGCAGATTTCTTCAACGAATTCCAAAGATCAATAGCTAAAGATCATTTTCAATTTCTTTTTTAAATGTTAAAGTGATAAACATAAATTGGAATCACAAAACAGCTTATATCAAGGCAAAAAATACTCTCATTGATAAGGAATATGGTGTGACTGGTACTCGTAAGCAATTAAAACAGAAAAAAAAAACCCGGACCATATTCCATTCATCAGAAAAAAAAACATATGTTGAAGTGACTACTCCAACTTTTTATTGCAATGTTGCATCTTGAAAACCTGAAAAAAGTCTTTTTTTATACTCTAAAAAATTAAATTCATTTTCTTTATAATTAAATAATTACCTTAGTTGGTTTTTCATAAAAGAATCAAAACAATAGCTTTCACTCAAAGTGGTCTCCAAACTTTCTAGAACAAAAAAGAGTTTTATAATTTATTTTATTATAAATATAACTTATAATTGAACCAAGAATGAAACATTTTAAAATGAATTTCAGTTCACAATGCTTTTTAATCTTAATGACTGGTATTAGACACTTTTTAAGACTATGGTTTTCTAATTTATATGACTCTTTCTATCATAACAAAGAATTATTTTAATAGATGTTTTCAAAAATGGGAAATTTTATTAATTTATAAATTTTACAAGTAAATATTTTAGAGAATACATTTGGAGAATCTCATTAATTATGAACATTAAAATTTGTACTCTGGTCGAGCAGTTCGAAAATAAATTTAGAATTAAAATATAAAAACCCTAATTTCAAATTAAGTTCAGAAATATATGTCATACAGTACTTTTAATGAACAAAAGAAGTTCTTAATGAGTAATATGATATTAATAATCTATTAAAAAATTTCATGGATAAAAGATAAAACCTTATAAATCCTATATATTTTATAAACCCAATATATCTCCAAAATCCTATTCCACTGGAAATACATTTCAAGGTTTAAGGACCTTGGGATGAATGAAAGACAGTTTATTGGCATCAGTAAAATGGGGATGAAATCTGTGTCTATCTGGATCCCGCTGTATTGGCATCTGAAGCAGTTTGGTGAGTCCCTTTGGACTAATTTGTTTTGTGAATAATTGGTAACGGAAATCACTTTTTGTTTGATACAGTCCATACAAAAATTTAATTTTTATATCATACTCATTTATTTAAAACTTAAAAAAAAAATTAAAAAGAAAAGTCCAGGTTTTCAACTAGCAGTGATCCAAGACGTTGTGTAAAATAAAACAAATGTAGTGGAGAGGGATAAGTGATTACTTTAGAATCACTCATGAATTTATTTATATTCGTTTATTGAAATTTGCAATTGTATTTACGTAAAAAATACATCGTGTTAATGTGATGAAAGATTACAATGTCATGATATCGACATATTGAGAAACTACTTATTGGTAGCACCCTAATAACATTTCTAGATTAGATGATCTGGAAGTCATTTTCTTTTCAGACGCCTCGGAGGATTGCCAGGAACAGGGGGGTGCCATAACCCCACCCTTCTTTGTATTTCGCACATTAATGTGATATTCTGTTAAACTACTCATTTAATCTTAAATTAAATGAGGAAATGTAGTGAATATTATTTCCAATGATTTGGTATATTTTAATGAAATCCCAGCTTATTTCAATGTGAATAATATAATAGTAAGGATCCCCAAAAATATTTACTGTTCTAATAATAAAGTAGTGATTAGAAAGTTGAATTAACTTGGTTAATTTTTTTATTTAATGTTTTCTTGGAACAGTTAATAAAAAATGTCTTAAAACATTTGTTTTAAGACAAACGTTAAAATATTAAGTTAATACAAATAAATAATTGTTTCTGATATAATGGAGAAGTTGTTTATTAAAAAAAAAGTAAAGACAGTAAACTTTATTTGTTAGAATATTTAATGTTTACAACAAAAATGTGACTAATAAATAGTATTAAAAAAAAACCAATATCGACAATAAAATTTGAGCACGCTTTGAGTAACTCTAAACCTTTTTTTAGTCCTCCCGTCTAGCCATTGTTTGCATACGGAGTGGAGCAACGTTCAACCGTCTAATATGGTGTATCGAATGCCACGCCTACGAAAGGAATAGACCCCGCCACCTGGCGTCACTTGGCATGGAAGTCTATCCCTCCATTACAGTCCTTCCTTCAGGGTCAGGAATAGAAGCGGGAGCAAGGTTAGGAACTAGTCGGTTTGGGTAGTTAAGAAAGGAAGGATCGATATCTTGTTCGAGCTGGGTCGGCTAGATATGGAACATGTTTTATCTTTTGCAAAAGAAGCAGCATTGCGGATTTTACGAAGCATTTAGGATTACAAAGAATTGGGTACGGAAGGAATACGATACCTTAGTAGACCCCTAATGCTCAACGCTGTATGTCCATATAGACCATATTATTATATAAAGTAGATTTGTCTATTGGAGTTGATTGGAAGCTTTGGCCATTGTTCTAGTATGTACTATAATAGTCACAATAATTTCAACATAATATTTAAGATTAAAAGAAGATGAAGCAGTGGCGATAAGTGAAGAGTTTATTGGGCTATTATAAAATCAACATTTAAATCTATTGAAGAAACGCAAAGTTTCTCCTCTGATCCTAAAAACTGCTTGATAGAGACTGGGCGTACCATGACAGTTCTTACTCCTGCTAGTACAAGAGCTGGGAAGAAAAAAAGGCAGGTACCTCACCCCAATTTTTGATTACTTAAATGAAAACTATGTATAATCACTAGTCAAAATTCATGAGTCTGCCAAGTATAGGTAGGGGGAATAAAAAATGGCGGCTGTTTCAAAACCTTAAAAAAACATTAATTTTTCATTAGGAGCTCTATATCTTAAAAACTACCAACAACATTAGAAAATCTAAGAAAACATTATTTAAAGAAGAGTAAATTTGCTGAAATATTAGCACTAAAAGAGCTATTTACGTCCAATAGTTCTCGAGATATAGCTTTTTAAAAAGCAAAACTTCTTAAAAACACTCAAATTAAAGCTAGTTTAATGAACAATAAACAAGTGTATGACCTTTACCTTCGTAGGAATAGTAGTTTTCATGATATTTGCTAAAATAAATTGATTTATAGTTGTTCGGACAATAAGTTTGATTTATGAGAAACTTCATTTCAGAAACCATTGGACGTACAGACGTCTGTTAATACGAGCTAGCGCTCAGATTAAAGCTAGTTAAATTTACTACAAAATAATTAATTATGTTTATCTTTATAGGAGTAGTAGTTTTTATGATATTCACATATGGATATAAATTTGGAAAATGAAAACTTGTCCGAACAACTCTAAATCAATATATTTATGCGAATTTCATGTAAAGTATTACTTCTACAAAGATAAACATCATACACTACTTTATAGCTCATTAAACTAGCTTTAATTTGAGTGCTAATCGACATCTGTACGTCAAATGCGTTTTGAGATATAATTTTTTCAAAATAAATTCACTAACTACTGATCTTTCAGTACGACCCATACAACATTTTTATGAAATGTTACTTTTTAAAAAGCTATATCTCGAAAACTATTTAACGTAAATAACCTATTAGGTTCTTATTTTAGCAAATTTACTCTTCTTTAAATGACGTTCTCTTATAGAGATCCAAATGAAAAATTAGTTTTTTTTATCGCTTTGAAACAGCCGCCATTTTTTATTCCCCCTACCTATACTTGGCAGCCTCATCAATTTTTACTATTACTTATACATAGCTTTCAATTAGTTAATTAAAAATTGGGGTGAGATAACTGCCTTTTTTTCTCCTATTGGGCTATTGTACTATGCCATCAGTTGTATATCTAGGGCTCAAATGACAGAGCACAATTTTTTCCTCCAGAGCTGAGTTTGAATCCTGGGAAATAAGTTTAGGGTCCCAGCACTTTACCCTCTAAGCTACCACCCTCTCCTTCCATCCCCCGCATACCAAACATCTTAGTAACAAACATTTACTTTTTTATTATTCGCAATTGTACCGAACAATATACGTAGGCAAGAAATAGCCAATGTTTTCAAATGTAAAATATATAATTATACTTATTTTGTGCATTTAACCATTCAATTATTTAAAAGGAGATTTCTCGTAAAAAACCTTATCGAAATGAAAACAAGTTTAGATGTATTGACGTGAAAACTTTACATTTTTTTTTATATTTATACAAAAAGCAGGTGCACTTTAGACTGTTTCCGGCCCTAAGTATCTAAAATTCGTGTACGGTTCCTTAACGAAGTTTGCCACCTGCTCAGGTAATGGCAATTTAAAGGAAAATCCTAATAGGTTTTAGGCTGTTGTAGGAAGAACCGAAGTTAGATAACGTCCTTTTTTACCCTCCCCGTACTTTTAGACCGAGAATTTTTTCTATACCCTATAAAAAAGAAAAAAAACTTTACAACTACAAATACAATTGAGAATCTCCCTAACTTTTTTTTTCTTTTTATAGCATTTTATTTCCATAATGAAACATCTTATAGTTAGGATTTATTATTTTGCCTAGTTCCAAGATACACGATCAACTGGTACCGTTTACTTCCTTAACAACAAAAATTATAATCAGCCTAAAATCGTTTGTGAGATTCGACTATCTAAATTATGGAACTGGTTTGGAATCTCCTGAATCAAAAAATTAATTTTTTAATAAATTTGGTATTTTTGACATTCTTCTCGATTTTTAATTACACCTTTAATCTCTTAAGAAATTTTTGATGAAACTTTAGCAATAGGTAGTGTTCAGGTTGGTGCAGAAGAGGATGCTATAATAAGTTGAGTCTAAAAATTAAGTACAATCTGCTTTTATTTTAGTATATGAATGTATACAACATTTTTGGTCGTGTGCTGATTAATATTTTAGATGGGTACTTGAATTTTTTTTTTTAAATTCAAACATTTATGCTTTTCTAAATGGAATGGTTTAAATAAGCTGTTTTAATGCCATTTTGTCAGTATTAGGAAATTTGGTCCTAAGGAGCTTCCCTAAGCAGTGAAACCAAATTAAGGAAAGAAAATATCCAGAGCCAATGGATATGTTTTTTTAATTTAACAGTTTTCATTGTGATTATGGTCATACTAATTTTACAAATTCTTTGATCTTTTTTTTTTTTATCAGCGAAAAAAATATGAAAATTTATGTAATATTTGTGGTTTTGAAATAATTTATTGCAATAAATTTATCAATAATTTTCATTTTTTTTTTAAATTGAAAACCTGTTTTAATAACAAGTTCTATAAAGTTATATCCCTCCTACTTAAATAATTAAGATTTTCCTTTGGGATCATTTTTTTACCTACGGTTTTAGTTATTTGAGGAAAATACAACTTTTTTTTTTTAAATAAGATAAAAAGATTCTGTTGCAAGTTAATAATGTCCGACATGTGAGCTGAAATAAATTCGAACTCTGTTTTCGGCATATCAGTCGACTAGACAGTGAGTTGTCTCATGGCCTGGAATTGACAGACCTAAACAGAAGTGCTTATTCCTTCCAGGATCTAATTCGAGAGCAATCTACTGAATAAATTAAATTAAATAAAAAATTAAAATTACGATTTTTTTATTGTTTATTTAGATACTTCGTTCACATTTATGATCGGTGCGTTTTAGGAAGCTTAGGTAATTGCAAGAGGGACGTCTATACTAATTGTTCATCCACTCTTAAGATCCTTATTAGTCTCTTGTCCAAACTAAAGCTATTTAGTTTTTCGGTTTGAGCATCGGTTTATATCACATCTATAGAAAGTTCTTACGATACGATGTGATATTTTTTATATAGGTAATTAGATTATAATTCATTAAAATTAAACCTTTTCATTATTATTAAACCATTTTTTAATATTTTTTAAACTATATTCTTTCTTCAATGTAATATCCTCAAAAGATATACCTCACGCCAATCCACGACAATCACATCAAAATAACAAAGATTATAAATATACGGGGGAGTATATTGTAGTGTAGGATACCAGCTATATTAATAGAGACTTCTTTTTCAAAATCTTGATTTTAATACATGATACATTTTTCTAACGATAATAAATATCTTTGTTCAAGTATGAATACCTTATTATATGTTGTTTATAATGATTAAGGTGGCAGCATGGTAAAAATTGTGCAAATAAATTGGGATGTAACGTTGCAAATATGGGAACACAAATTTTAAATTTATTTTATGACCATAAAGAAAAAAGGTTTTGTTTGATAAATAATGTTAACCATAATACTAATTTATACATACGTAAAACTATGTAAAAGTATAATTTTAATAGGAAATATTAAAAAATAAAAATATTTTATCGTGAAGTGAATAAATAACGATTAAAAAAGTAGAGTTCATCGACATACTTAAGCAGATAAAATAATAACCATTTATTATAAGCTTTTAATTAGTGAAGTTATCACTGGGAATTGATTGTACGTTAATAACCCATCTATATTTCTTCGGAATAGTTCACCAGTCATTATTTTTAACATATAAGATTTTTAAACTTGTATTTTGTTAATGTAATGTTGAGTGACTTTTTGGAGAAACTGTGTTTTTTGCAGTAGTAACCTTCAATTTTTAGATTCTGTTTCTGAAGTAGTCAAATTTTAATATCAGTGACACGGAAATTAGGAAGCATTAAAGATTTTTTTTTTTTTTTTAAGCTATCTTCATGAAATGCCTGACTCTCATTGATATGGTTGGTCTGATTTAGTAACAGTACAAATATAGAACGACTTGTCAGATTAGGATCAAATTATCAAATGTAGCAGTTTGTTGAGAAAGATGATAAAATTTGGATGGATGGGACATGGAACGAGATTGGACAGAGCTTTTAACAAACAACAAACAAAAATATTTTGCATTTACAACAGCATATTCTCCTTAAAACATATTTTTGTATGGGATTGAAATACCAATTCTTCTTACTTGGCCATCTACCGTTATTCAGTTGTATTTAATTAAAATCTAGAAAATATAATAGTTTATTTTTTTAATTAATTGCTAATTTTATCAATAAAAAAATTTAATTAAAAATTGTTCCGGAATCAACATGCAGAAGCTAGATAACATTCCACCGGCAACATCTCTTTTAGTGTACAGCTGTTCTTATGTGTTGAAAATTCAACAAATAAAAGTACTCTTTGACATAAGAAATTATATTAAACTCTAATTACGTCTAAGGAATAGCTGACCACGGGAACAAAAAAATGCCGTTTTCCAGTTAAAATGTCTCTTTTATGGAAATAATTAAAATTTTGATTTAAATTAAACTAAAATTTTAAATTAAATTAAACCTAGCTATAAATTTCAACTTTTATAAAGGAGCTTGAGTAGATCTGCAGAATTGTTAATTAGAAAGAAAAGATTATTATTTTCCCGCACCAGTATTTCTTTTGCGAGACCGACTAATATATCGAAATTTATCCACAGTAAAGATCTCAAAGACACCTTACTTCATTTTAAATTTCAAATGTTAGATTATATTTTAATTTTAAAACTGTAATGATACCGAAAAAGTTCAGGTTTTTCAACTGCATTATTCTAATGTGGAAAAACAAAGAAAATTTAAAAATACAACCCCCCCAAAAAACCTCTACAGCATACCTTTGCTAGTTTAATGAGCTATAAAGTAGCTTATCATGTTTATCTTCTTAGGAGTAATATTTTACCTGAAATTTGCTAAAATAAATTGATTTATAGTTGTTCGGACAAGTTTTCATTTGCCAAATTTATATTCATCTGTGAATATCATAAAAACTACTACCCCTACGAAGATAAGTGTCATAAGCTACTTTATAGTAAGTTAAATTTCCTTTATTTTGTGTTGGCAGAAATATGTGCGTCTCATGGATCTAGAGATATGTTTTTCAAAAATCCAACATTTTATACGACCAACTAGAATTAACATTTTGTGAGTTTATTTTGTCAAATATCATAAAAACTACTACTCCTACAAAGATAAACATTATTAACTATTTTGTAGTAAATTTAACTAGCTTTAATTTGAGCGCTGGAAGACATCTGTACGTCCAATGGTTTTCAGAATGAAGTTTTTCATAAATCAAACTTATTGTCCGAACAACTACCAATTTATTTTTATTTATTTTCATTTTATTTCAATTTATTATTATTTTTATTTAATTATTTACAATTTATTATTATTTTTATTTAATTATTTATTTTTTTATTTTATTTTTATATAATTATTTTATTTTTTCATTTCATTTTATTTCAATTTATTTTCATTTACAAATGAATCAATTTATTTTAGAAAATATGAAAACTACTATTCCTATGAAGGTAAAGTTCATAAACTTCTTTATATTCCATTAACCTAGCTTTAATTTGAGTGCTAATAGACATCTGTACGTTACATAGTTCCTGAGATATAGAATTCTTAAAATAAATTTACTATCTACTAATCTTTTAGTAGATTTTTAAGAAATTTTGCTTTTTAAAAATCTATATCTCGAGAACTGTTGGACGTAAATAGCTCTTTTAGGGCTAATATTTCAGAAAATTTACTCTTCTTTAAAAAATGTTCTTTTAGATTTTCTAGTGTTGTTGGTAGTTTTTAAGATATAGTGCTCTGAATGAAAAATTAAGGTATTTAAACAGCCACCAGTTTTAATCCCCCTTACCTATAGTTGGTAGACTCATCAGTTTTGACTAGTAATTATACCCAGTTTTCATTAAATTAATCAAAAATTGGGGTGATAGAACCAATACCCATTTCTAGCCTACAAATCAGATCCTTTTTTATTTACTTGATATGTTTCTGTTCATCTATGTATTGCCAAAATTATCAAGTAAAAATGATAAAAAATTAATATTAGCAAAGTAATTTCATATAGAAAAAAGAATTTCAAAGCCTCAGTTTTTTTTTCGGCTGTGTAGGTTGGGGACCCAGACCGCTCGGTTTAGAACGTTGTGGGTACGATTCCCACCTGGAGAGGTTGATATTATATTTCACCATTCTTGAAAAATGAATGACCCTCCCCAAAAAGGACCACGAGGCCCACTTCCCGGACAAGTTCCCCCACCATATACAGATACAAACACATTTGTTGTATAAAAATATCTGCGATGAGTAACTTGAATAAAAAAAGACTGTACGAGTACATCTGTACTTTGTTGGGAAGTACTGCTTATTTCATGAACAACGACTGTGCTAGGTTATTTGAAAGGTTTGAATTAAAAGGACATGTACTCTATATGCGTCTATTTTTAAACACACGACGCTTAAAAATAATTAAGCATTGAAATAAACCTGAGTGTGTCATCTTCGTACTCATGTATTCTGTGTATCCCTAAAAGTGTATACCTTTCCTTATTCATCCTTTTTTTCTTCTTTTTATTTAGTAATCTCTTATTTTATTTTTCTTTGTGCTTTTGATCCGCATTCCGTTCCAATTACCCTTTTTTTCTTCCCAGCTCTTGTACTATCACTAGTAGAGGAAAGAGCAATACTCCAGGGAACCCAGCGCTCTCAACCGCGTAACTGGTTTTTATATAGTAAAATTGTAAACTTCTTTACCTTATTTTGTATCTTGATTTTGAAAAGAATTTATTACACGCATTATGTTTCTTTTGAGTTGTACAATTGATAACGTTCGGACGTTAAGAACTTAGATACACCAATATTTTAATACTGATCACAAAGAAAAAAGTTTAATCTAATTTAACCCTCCGCCCGTGATCAAATATTTAATTTAACCGCTAGATATAAATTTATTTAGCGATAGCGGATGTTGGAGGGGAGAGCATGTGGCGCTAAACTAAGCCGAAATAACAATAAAACAGCTCCTTGACTGTGGAAGGTTCTTCACTCCGCTATACTCCTGTCAGGGCTCCTGTTTACCTTCAAAATATAGTTGAAATACCGCGTCGGCGTCCTTTTTATCGCCTGCTCTAACACATGATAGAAACAGAAATTTCTTTTTTTAGCTCGGGTCGTCGACATTTGAGTGTCGACAACAGGAAATGTAAACAAATCAACAGCTTCTTACTTGACAGTTTTATGTCACTGATTTAAAATTTCGTTACTATTAATTAACTCCTTTGTTAATAAGTTTAGTATCAAAAATTGAATGCGAGTGATCATTTGTTTGACAGAAAAAGAACCGAGCAACTTTCTAATATTTTATAAAATATTTTTTTAATTAATTGCAGTCTCAAATATATGAAGTAACTCCAAATCGTATTAAAATCGTTAAATTCAATTAATTTAGTCGTAATTAAATAATCGTCGATTATAATAGGATCTTGATGTTTGGAGCTTTTGTCAGAAATAGCATACAGTTAGAAAACTTGTATGGACCTACCCAGCGAGAGGGAAGCTACAACCCTACTCCCCTCCCCTAAAAAGTGTAATAAAATTATTAATTTAATAAAAATTATTTTTTTAAGCAAATAATTATTAATTACAATTACATTTAGCTATTAAACAAATAAACCACTGTTATAATTAAATAAAATGTAATTATTATTACCCCCATTACTTTTGATTCTAGATACGCTGATGTAAAGTTATGAAATGAGTCTTCTGAGTAAAGTATGCTATTGTTAAGCCTTCTTCAGGGCTGTAAGATGCGATTACCTGGGAAATAAAAACAAAATTAAAATAGCACGTTTTTTACGTAATTTAAAAAATTAAAATATATAATTTATACTAGGAAAAGATTATAAATTTGAGACAGTAAATTAAGTCGTATGGAATGATGTTGAAACGGAGTGTGGATCAAAAACCCATAAGAAAATAAAAGAAGAGATTACTACATAAAAAGAAAAAAAAAGATGATATAAGGAAAGGTATACACTTTTAGGGATACACAGAATACATGAGTACGAAGAAGACACACTTCAGGTTTATCTCAATGTTTAATAATTTTTTAGTGTTGTGTGTTTAAAAATAGACGCATATAGAGTACCTGTCCTTTTTTATTTTAATATTATAAATTAAATATGAAACCTACGGAAAAACAACAATAATAAAGTGGTTCAACATAATACTTAATTTGTATTTTTAATGTTCCATTAAGATTTCGTAGGTTAACAAGTTAAAAACGTCAAGTAAAGATTTTCTAGTTTTGAGTTGTTTTTTTTTTTCAGTTTAAGATATAAAAATATTTTAAACTGAAAAAAAAAATTGATATTTATCATTAAATATCACAAAACTTTTCCACTTGTATTTGATTTGTAAATCAAAGATACGTTCTCTATACACGAAAGGAAATGAAATGAAGTTGTGTTAAATATAAAATATTTTAACATGTTAAATGTTATAAGTATAGGATTGTGAGTTGCCCTATTTTAAGCAATGTTAAATGTTAAATACATAAGAGCTCCTGGCGGATTATTTGAGCAACTTGTTGTTGATTGTTATGCTGTGTATTGTAGCAACCTAATGTATTCGGGCAGCATGGCTAAATAAAGCATTACACTCTTTCCTTCCAAAACTTCAGGTTATTATTTACTTCTAAGTTTTTATTAAAATAATTTATTACAAAATTCCTAAAGTAAGTGAAAAGTAGAAGTTGTTTAAAAGTTTGGCTACTGAGTGCCTTGATTGTTGATCGTCTAACCTGTGAGAAAGAGAATCAAGATGAGCTAATTGACAACTGTCATTGCATAGTTATTATTATTATAGTCATCCATGGCTTTATTAATTTTAAAAACATCCAAAACAATACTAACACAATCAAACCCAAACCAACGAGAAAGTAACCTAAAACGACAACAAACACAACGGTGACGAGCTCAGCTGCGTGACTTCATTCTCTATTTAGCAGAATCTCAACAATGTTATATGTTATATCGTTTTAACATGGTAAAAGAAGCAAATATTTCTCCACTTAAGATAAGTTTTTCCATTTAAACTGCTTTAACATGTTAAAATAAACATCATGAATACCTCTACTATCAGATTTTATGTGCTACTTAACTTAACGTAAACTTACCATAATGCTTAACTCATAATTAAGACGAGTTAGTGAATGATGTTTCTTATCATAATGAAGCATGACTAGTTTACCCCTTCTTCTTTTTAATTAATTGATATCATCCTCCTTCCTATGAACTATATGGTATTATTAAGAAAGTTTATTAAAATGACAAAATTGGTAAAGCTGTACTCACTTTATAATGACTATCATAAAGTCACGTTTTGCGTAATAATAAAAATTATATTACCCCTCTCAAAAATATCACTTCAGTTTTACAGTAAAGATTCAGTTATTCCTATACTTAACCCAGAATTATATTAGTTCGTACATGATCGGATGTTTTACGTGGGCTGCCAATGTATGGTTGGTTCTTCTGGGTGTGAATAATTTGAGAAATGGGAATTGGAAATCTGTTGAGCCGTTCAAAAAAAGTTATATATTTGGAAATAGACTGACTAAACATATTTAGTTCGGTATTTTTTTTAATATTTGAGCTCAACTTGACAACAAAAATAATACACTCCAAAGGACTCCTTAGAATGTAGATGTTCTACAGTAAAAGGAGAAAGTTCATTGTTTATAAATAGCCCATTAAAACTGTGTAGGGGTTTTGGGAAAAAAAAAAAATCTAAATACTTTATTTACCCTAGCCGGGTAATATTATCAAGGAAATCTGTAAGCATTAATTTTCACAATACGTATTTATAACGATACCGTAGTAAGTTATGTAAGGATGTTAATAAGATTTTATTTATTAAATAATGGTCAAGCTTCTACGAAGAAAGACCCATAGCAATGGGAAAGAACGAAACATGAGGTAAGTCTTTCATGGTAAATAAGGCGCGGCGGAAGCTAGCTTTAGGTTTTACTTTTTCTTTTGATTCCTCATTCGTCAAAATCCATCGCACCTAAGAGCCGGTAAAGGAATCTATAGTACCGCATGTGTACGATGGCCGTGCACCATGAAAGCTAATGCAGTGACTAGGTTATGTTATTCGCCTTTATAATTTCGTTGGTTTATAACCATAATTAATTTCTAAGGAAAAGAGTATGTGAAAAACGGATTTACATTGTCCAGTTCCCTAAAGTAATTTTTTAATCTATAATTACTTTTAATAAACAATCTCATAATTTCAGCACCTTCAAGTATATTATTATAATATTAAAATTATGACAATACTTTCCATCATATGGATATTCAGAGAGGCTTGAAGTTAATTACATTATAAAACATTATCTATATACATAAAAGGGAATGGGAATGGTCTGGGGATCTTTGTTCACAATAAACTTTAAAGTAGATCATTAATTTTTTTTTAGAAAAAAGAAAATCATTTTCGTTTTTAGTGTCGTTTCAATGTACCAAATATCGGTTTTCGAAGAAATTTAAAATTAGAAAATTTTCGGCCCAATTTATTCGGCGATAATATATAATAATATATTAGTAATATTAAACCGATGCCAAGTTTGGTGTAGATTGGTTGAGCCGTTATTTCCGTTTTTTAGATTTTTTAAAAGGGCAAAAATTTGGAATAAAAAATCTTATTTTGCGATTTATTCGAAAATTTGTATTTAAGGGTTTCTTGAGATGCTGAAAACGTATATCGACTTTGTTTCACTCTTAAAACATCTTTTACCACACTTTCATAGGTCAGAATTGTTTTTATAAAGTACTAATATACTTATATAATACTAACACAGTGAGAACATTCGCCTCTTTCCAAAGAATAAGAAATGTTAATGATTCCCTTAAGTGTTGGGTGGGGAAACGAATGTCATCGCATATATTGTTTAAATTTATGTAACCAAACCATATAATAAAGTATTTTCAAATATTTAATTCTAACTAAAAACAATAATTTATATCAGACTATCAATAGTGTTCATTAATTCTATATACATCCTCAAATCTAGGAATGCCGGGTCAGTTAGTATGTGTATAAATGATAGAATTTCACTATAGGAATTAATATAATTAACCAATATGCGCAGAAGTAGTACATGAGTATGGGGTAAATCCCAAAACGTTGTACAAGTACAAAATATAAAATAATATGTTCTAATTGGAAGTTTTCTTCCCCTCAGCATTTAAAAAAATAATATAATCAACAAATCCAGAATATACCTTAATTTAAGTTTTCTTGATTTTATTACTTTTTGAAACCCACATTCTTCCTAATTTTGTTAAAAGAACTCAGAGTGATTAGATTTTTATTTAAAAAAAAAACAAAAAAAAAAAAAATTGAAATACAATTCTCAAATATTATATATCGTTAGTGCCAAGAAAAAATGGAGAGTTTGCGAATTTGCCATCTTAAGTTTTGCTGATTTTTAATGTGATTGGACAGTCTAAATAATATAAATTATAGTATTAAAAATAATATATACAATAATTGATTATAAAACTACAAAATGATGAATTAAGGTATACTAAAAGTAGAAATTGAAATTAAATAAATTTTATTCTGGTACACCATGATCCCTATGAATAAAATGAACATTATCTAGCAAATATCAGGCAGATTAAGATATAATAATGAAGGGAATTAAGGAGGTAATTGGAACCGAAGAGAACGTCCTTAGGTTTTTAATCATTGATCCTGAGAGCATTGATTGCTACCACACCAAATTACATGCCACCTTAAATCTGCAAGCATCATTCAAGTTCAATTAAATCAGAAATTTTCAGATTTTCCACATTGACATTGAACTGATCCACAGCAAGATATTTCACCGCTCTAAACTAGTAAGAAGTAAGTTTTCCTAAAAACACTAGACGTGAATGAAGTATCTTAAACTAGTGTGGAATTATATGGCCATAAAATCGTATATATCGTAATCCTGGACGAAACTCGGAACATGAAAACGAAAAAAAATGTGTTTTATTTGTCTTAATTGCCGGCTAAATTGAAAAATCACCCACATTTGTTTATGTTATATTTAAATAATTTTGGAGCGGTGCGCGCATCACACAGCCTTCATTTATCACCCCGTCTACGTCCCCAAGTTTTGAGTAGATTGGTGGTCTTGCGTTCAAGTTATCGCTATTTTTTCATTTTAGGTTTGAAAAAAGCATTTTTATTTTTCCTTAGCTATAAAAGTAATTATTTAGATTTCTTGATGTCAAACAATCAAAAAATCATCCCCTAAAGTACCTTCAATATTTTTTCTTTGGAATAAATAACCAGTTCTCATTGTTGAAAATATTAAATAATGGGCAAAAACAAAATATTAAAAAAAAAAAAAGATGAATAACTAGAGAAGAAAAAAAGGGAAAATATAGAACAGTTGCATTCCGAAAAAAAAACGAGACCACACTATCTCTACCGATTGCAAGCATATGTTTATGGTTTCTTTATATTTTGTTTTATTCGTGGAGGGAAAAATATTAGTTTTCATTATTTCCATCTCAAGGATCTTAGATTTCTTTTTGTTATAAAAAATAAAAAATGTTTTTTTCATTTTTGCTATTTCGATTTTACTATTGTCTAGCCTTTTTTTTTTTTTTTCGAAAATTACAGAAAAACAGTAACTTAAAACTTAAAACGGTAACAAGAGTTCACCAATCTACTGAAGTCTTAGGGAGGTAAGGTGGTAAATGAACGTTCTGTGATGCGCGCAACCCACCAGATTATTGTATTCAGCAGTGTTTTAGAGTAAAGTACGGGAAAGAACGAAACAACTGTGGTGAGTATACCTTGGCCACCATGGCGTGGATAGTAAGATTTAGATCTTTTTCCGTGCCTAATTCATGCGCATCTCAAAAACGGTCCAATATTGGGATTTGAAACATAGGGCCCAATTTACGTTCAACAGGAAAGTATTTGGGTGTTGATGTCCGCTTCGAAATCTACTTGCCTCCACCAGAGTCTCTGAAAACTCTCACATTTTTAAATAACTTTTATAGTTTTTAAGTTTCAGTAAGAATTTTTTTTAAATAATTTATTTATTGTTATTTACAACTGTATAACATATATACAACAAGTAAATTTGCTGTAGATGACATAGTGACATGACACAAACTTGTGGAGAATCTACCCATTGATAGAACTCCAATAACATTTCTAGAGAATAAGATCCCGAGGCCATCTTCTTTTCAGACGCCTAGGTGGATTATCAGGTAATGAAGGAGAAGCCAGGTTAGAAACAAGTGGATTTGGAAGGTTGGGAAGTTTTCCATGGAAGGAAAGGTATCTGGTTTTGGCCAAATCGGCAACATATGGAACATTGAGGTCATAATGGATGACTTGATTTGTGACAAAGTAAGGAGTATTGAGGATTTTACGAAGGATTTTGGACAGTAAGGATTGGATTCGGGGAGGAATTTGATGGTTTAGTGGAGCCCAAAGCTCAACTCCGTATGTCGTATAGGCCTTATAATAGTCGTGTAGATCAGTCTTTTTGATTGGCAATTTAGACCGTTTATCTAGTAAATGTTGCAGTTTCTTGTCTTTTCAGTCTTGTATGAGGATTCCATGTCAGTCGTTTGTCGAGATGTAGTCCTAAGTTACGGATCTGTTCGATAGGAACAAGTGGGGTATTATTAAAGGATACTATAGGGCAAGAGGTCATTGGCCTACGACGAAGGGTAAATGTGATTTGGTGAGATTTATTGGAAATAATTTTAAGTAAGAATTTAAGAATCGAAATTG
Organism: Halyomorpha halys; assembly: GCF_000696795.3. NCBI lineage: Eukaryota > Metazoa > Arthropoda > Insecta > Hemiptera > Pentatomidae > Halyomorpha > Halyomorpha halys. Next base: position 855,349 of record NW_027111312.1, on the reverse strand, counting down.
AGATTCACCATTTCTTCTTGAAATTACCTTTCACTTGAAACTTATTGGCCAAAATCCATTTCCACTAAGAGTGAAATATACATTATGGTATTATAGATCCCGGAATAGAGATCTATAGGACCATAATATATCTATGTACAGTTCTCGTTTTGCTTATGATATAAGAAGGAGTAGTAAATGCATTGAAGTTAGTTTTTCAAGATTAGGCAAAAAAATTAGTCTGATACATATTGCATCTGGTGGGGAAAAATGCTTAGGATAGTGGTTTTCTTTGGACCCCGAGGTGTCGGGGCGTATCCGACCTTAGTTAACCTACCGGTTCCTATTCATCATGAATCATGAATTAATTGAATATTGAAATATTGTCTCTATTCACGGAAATCATACTCCGCAAATTGATAATAAAATGTAGGGCAATATTGCGAGAGGTGAGGACAGACGGACTGGTAGAATAGGGGTAGTACGGAGGAAGGGTAGGGAGTTTGTATCGACAGGTTGTAGCGCCTGCGCCGGCTCATCCCGGCGTTCAGTCTTGCCCGAGCCTCCGGACAGTGAACGTTGTATCTGTGTCCGGCGAAAGGCCACCGCGCCACCGTCGTCATGGGCAAGAAAGGCAGGAAGACCAGGTGGAGGAAGTTACCCATCCCTATAGGAAATGGTATGTACATTTTATATTAGCAACATTTTTATTTTATTTTTTCAAATATCTACATCAATGTTGACATGAATTTTGAAATTTTTTGACCTACTTTTGGAAAAAAGAAATGTCGTATTATTAGTCTTAGAATCGTATTAAAATTATTTATTACAAAAACAACCTAAAAACGATAATAATCAATTTATTTTCCTTCCTCCTAAACATCAACCTCGAGTTAAAATTAATACATCTATACATTTTTTTTTGTAGAATAAGAAGATTATCACAATTTTGAATTATAAGTGCACTGTTAAATTACAAATTTTAGTCTTAAAAAAAGACTATATAAAAAATTATAATTTTTTTTTTTATGATTTATTATTATTATTATAGGCCTTAGTAGAACGGAATATATTTTCCAAACTATGATGTAAAGGAGATTCATAGTTAGATAAAATTATTTTCATAACTCTACCTTTTTTTGTAAATATTAAGTAAAATTTTAACTTTATTTATTTTGGTTTGAAAATAAGCATACTTCGTTACATGAATATTTAAATTAAGAAAAATAAAATCATAGGATAACTAAACTAAAATGTAGTATTTAAAAAATGAAAAGATGAAAAGAAATTAAATTGATATTTTTTTCCTTTTCGAACCAATTATAAATAAATTGGTTGGATTGAAATGGAATTATATAATTATTTTTAATTTAATTCACATTCATTGGTTATTAAAAAATTTTGTTCTATTACAATAACTCTTATACAAATCTTAATTTTATATAGCATCAAGGGAGCAAGATAAACAGAAATGATATACATACCAATTTAAAACGGCGTTAAGAAACAACTGTGATAAATTTATATAAGATTAGATAATTATTCATATAGCTTGAGTATTAAAAGTAAAATTTCGAACTCTAGTTGCATTGAGAAAAGTTTAAACTTTTTAATCGAAATAATTTTATACATATGGCCAAATACAGAGGTGGAATTTTAGCATGGTTCGTTTTGTACGTTGACCCCACTTCCTCTCGATATTGAATACATAGGATTATATTGTGTTTACTTGGCTATTATTTGATAAAACAATCTGTTTTATATACATCGCAATAGGGTATTCATTGAGCTTGAGGTACAATATGGTTGTTTGTGTTTTTGTGAGTATTTCAGAGATTACGGGAGAAAATATGAGAGTACTATGTATAAAAAAAAATGTATATATATTTTATTGGGGAAGAGGTGCTGTTAAGTGCTTTGACCGCTTGTGGTCGATGCTAAGGGTTCTAGGCGTTTCCACCCTCCCTGACTTTCCCACTTTGGATGGGTTTGTGCCATTCCCTTTATGGCTTTTGTAACAGTTAATGAATTTATGGAACTATTTTTTTTTAAAATCTGTTCTGGTTACTTCAGATAGTTTTAAAACTTTTTATTTTTAGTGTGATCAGTGATTTTTCTTTTGACGTTGAAAAGATTTTTTTTATTATTATTTTCATTTAAAAAAAAAAAACGATCCCTCCTACACGACTATTTTTCGAAAAATTCAATACGTTAAAGTCACCAATAAAAATTCAATATTAACCTTGTTTTTATCAATTATTAACATTACAATGTTTGCGTATATCAGTTAACTTACTGTTATTTAAGCTAACTTTCGAAAGGACATCTATGCGAGTCTGTTTTCGTCAATAATATATTGTTCAAAATAGAATAAAAATATAGAAATAAATTGATATTATTTATTTATTTTTAGTTTTCCTATACCATAAAAATATATACGTTTTCGATAGCACGCTCTACCATGTATATTATTCAGGATTAAAGTTGTATATAGCAATATGCATATATAAATATTGTATTATTTTTTGTATTAAGATTGATTTTTCTGAAATTCAACTATTATAATTTATAATTATATATAAACTCAAAATACAATTGTAAATTCCCGAAAAGTAATTTTCACTAATTTTAACTTCACTGGTTGGCCTTATTTGAAACA
>NW_027111312.1:826996-852661 GCF_000696795.3 Halyomorpha halys | reverse complement strand
ATATATATAAAAAAATAAATAACTAAATATCATAGTCTTTCCATACTCTACTATGTATAGTTTTTTTTTTATGAGCTCGCAGCATTTTCAGTAGTACAACATTAACTGAGAAATATATTATGTTCATCGTAAAAGTAAAACGAGATAGCCACTTTTAGTGTTGCATAAATTGGAGTTATCTCGTTTTTCACAGTAATAGTTAAAAAAAAAAGTACGTAAGTATACGTTTAGAAAAATTAAACTTTTAACATGAAAAGTATTTGTATGTATATGTAATGTTAGTTAACTAATTGTTATTTAAGATTCGAATTTATTAAATACTTTCACAAGTTAATAAAACTGTTTATGTTCAAAATTACTTTGATGTAATTTTTTTATTTCAGTTATAATAATTGTTCTTTGGTGTGTCTGTGTGTTTTTATAAAAAAATTGAAAATCAAGTATAATTGAATATAACTATTATTCGCGTTAAATAGGAAAATATATAACTTTTATCCATGGGTTTTTTTCTTCTATTCTTTGCTTAACTAAACATATTTTCATGTTGAATTTTTCTTGTCAGCCTTATTACTAGCCAGATATTCAACCTAATACGTATACCGTATGTAAATTACATTTAATATACATACATTTAACGTAGTTGTTTTATCATTTGGTGTAGAAAATTACGAAATCGAATTTATTAGCATTAATATATATTGATAATATGCTATTATTATTATTATTATTACATACTATTATAGTATTAATGTTTATTGTAGCTTAGTTTTCTGTAATAAAGTGATGAATTGTACTAGGTTATATAGGAAGTATGACAAAGTGATTCATAAAATTTAAATTATCCTATCAATTATATATTATAATCATTCAATATTTACTACCTTAATCATTATCTTTTTTTTAATTTATTTAATTCTTGTTATTTTAATTATATTCAGATGCTTATCTGTACATTTAAGAACAAAAAAAATTGTCCGTAATTAACTATAATAAATTATATTGCATAATATATTAGCTCTTTATATTATAAATTAAGTGCTTTGATTGTTGTAATTTCTATCTCCATCAAGAAAGAAGAGTATAACATCAAAATGAGTAAATATGATATTAAAATTAAATCCAAAAAGTGTTAAAAAATGTTCTAGTAATAAAGCGTTAGGCTTAAATTGCCATTGTTGAACAAAATGTTTATGTACAAAGATACCCAAAAATCTATATATTGCTAAAAAGTGAACTAAATTTATATAAAATTGAACGATTTGTGAATTGTATTTGAAATTTTTTTATGAATATCTGCTTGTTTACGAATTTTTTTTTGAAACCACATTTCACAAATATTGGTATTCCACCATTCAATATTTATGATTTATTTAAAGCAGAAAAAAATATTTAATTGTATCAGAGATACATGAGGAAATGTTTACTATATGTTTACTTTATTTGGTGGGTATTTTTACAAATTAAGACTATAAAACTATCCATAACTGTATAAAAAGCATTTTGTTAAAAATTATATTGGACATTATTGCCAAATCTTTTACAATAAAATAGCTATGATATAAATCATAAAAATATTATTTATTTTATAAACGTTTTCTGCTTTTTTTCACGTACATAAACTTTAAGAAAAAAAATATTAAATTGGATTTCTCTTAATGATTAAGGTTTGAAGTCTTATCGTATATAATTTTATCAATTATAAAAAAAATAATGAGATCAAAAAATGTTAAAAATATTATTGACTACTTAAATTAATTAAAAAGTATATTTAACCACTGAAGTGGGATTGGTTAATTATAACATTTTTTCTTGAGATATTCTGCACTTAACTGATAAATTGTATCGTGCTTAATTAATTATCAACAGCATTATTAGAAATATGCTCAAGTTTCTTAAATTCGAAAGAATTTTGGTTTAATTTTTTTTTTTATTTCCACTTTTAAATAAAACCATCATTAACAAGTAATGTTTTATTAAATTAACATCATTAGCTAATAATAATGCCAATATAAAGGTAATTAGCTGACTAAATTGCTTTTAATATGCATCGTATAATTCTTTTGAAATATAAACTTAACTAATTAATTGAAAAATGCATTGATTACATTTGCTTTCTTTTTTTAAACCTAAGGATTAATATTAAATACTATATTTTACGATGCATATTAAAAGCAATTTAGTCAGCTAATTACCTTTATATTGGCATTATCTCATTAAAAAAAAGCTTGATTATGAAGAATGACTGGTCGAATTTCATCACCTTTTAATTTATTTTTATAGCTTTGAAAATTTCCTCTTGATTAAATAAACTTCCCACCTCAGAATAAATGAATTAAATAAATAAATGATTTGAATAAATTATATGAATGGATAGAGGAGAGAAAGGGGGAGGGTCACATGATGTTTATGTTTAAGTCTGTCAAAGTTGAACTCTATTGTTATTATTTGTGATTATCCCCTTAAATATTGATTGGTGCCAATGTATCACTTACGTACTAAAAACAGTTATTACCCAGGATTTTATTTCCTCTTATATAGCAGTTATTAGTATTTATAGCTGTTCTCAATTATACTTTCTTTTTATACAATCATTCAATATTTACAATATGATAGGTTACCAATCAAAACTTCATTATTATAAATCTTGCACAATTTTATGATTATAGCTGTAATATTGCATATCAGTGTTGTTGAATAGGAAATATCAATCAAAGTTTTTTAATATTTATTTTTATTGCACTTACTTAATATATAGTAAGGAGAATTATCGTGAACGTGAACAATTTCGAAATCGACAGAAATACACGTTTTTTTTTTAATTTGTTTTTTATGACTGATTAAGACTGACATTGAAAAATCTAATTTTAGCCAATATGATAAAAGTGGCATAATTTCCTTCAAAAAAGGATAAAATTAAATTAAATCAATTGTGTATGCAATTTCCAACTTTTTTTTCCTTCAAAACTTCAATTTTATTCCAAATTTTGAGTTAACTCAAAGGTTAAAACTTTTTTATTACTTCAATATAATGGTCAGGATTTATTCGACAGTTAGCAAATTAGAAACCAAAATATATTTGTCCTAATAACTTGCTATTTCATGTTACGTATTTAAAAAAAAATTTTTTTATTAATAAATTAAAAATATTTCAGCTTATTCATCTTCAAGCTTGGTAATATTGTAGTCATGCTTTAAAGCTTCCTGTAAAAACCTAGGAAACGTGTCGCGAGACAATGTTCCGAAAAGCAGCGGACATTTGTCTTGAACTGTCGCGTAACAAATTTATCATTTTATAATAACACATTTCCATCGAGGAATTTGTGTCACGGAGCGCATGGCTTGAAGAAAATTTTGTATCATAAAAAAATTGTAGACAAATTTATTAACATTATTTTCTTGATCTATTGTGAGCAAATTCAGCCATAATAACAGATGAATCAATATTTTATTGTAAATTGGATATTATATTCATTGTATATAAGGTTATGCTCTAACACTATAAATTACTTTTATATGCTATGTTGTAGATAAAAAATGTTCTCCATTGCAGTTACTTATCTTTATAGACAGATAATTACAAAATGTAATTGAAATTAAAAAAAAAAAAAGAGAACAACAGGTAGAAAAACTAAAAACTTATCAAACATAGCATAGTTCGTTATCATATTAAAAAAAAAAAATCCAAATTTTAAAAGCCAAACAATGTCTGTCTTTTACGCGTGACCCTCAGGAATAAGATGGGCTGTTACAATTGCTACTTCTGGTACGTAGTTAATCTTGGCTAGGTGCTACGATACCTTTCTATGGCGATAGTCCTAGACTGTTCTATTAGTACAAGAGCCAGAAAGAAAAAAAGGCAGTTATCTCATCCTAATATATTATTACTTTAATGAAAACTATGTATAATTACTAGCCAAAATTGATGAGTCTGCCAAGTATAGGTAGGGGGAATAAAAAATTGCGGCTGTTTCAAGACCTTAAAAAAACATTAATTTTTCATTTGGAGCTCTATATCTTAAAAACTACCAACAATACTAGAAAATCTAAAAGAAAATTATTTAAAGAAGAGTAAATTTACTGAAATATTAGCCCAAATGGAGCAATTTACGTCCAATAGCTCTCGAGATATAGCCTTTTAAATAAAATCATTTCATAAAAATGTACTGACATATGAGTAGTTAGTTAATTTATTTTGAGAAATCTATATCTCAGGAACTATGTGACGTACGGATGCATATTAATTATTACTCAAATCAAAGCTAGTTTAATGAACTATAAAGTAGTTTATGACCTTTACCTTCGTAGGAATAGCAGTTTTCATGTTATTTGGTAAAATAAATTTATTGATATTTGATAATTTATAAATTAATTATTTTTAACCTTTGGAAACAGCCGCCATTTTTATTCCCCCTACCTATACTTGGCAAACTCTTTAGTTTTGATTAGTAAATATACATAGTTTTCATTAAAGTAATAAAAAATTGGGGTGAAATAACTGTTTTTTTTCTCCTCTTGGGCTCTTGTACTATATACTGTATTGGCACAGACCTCTAAGCAGTCTTGATACACGTGTTTCGCTATAAAAGCTCAGAGGTGTGGACGCTCCTTATGGAACAAAAACGAACTAGTTTTAAGTGCAGTATCCAGTTATTTATAAATAACTATAAATTTAAATTTAGATAGGTTTAATTCTGATATTTAGATGCAATTTGAAGAAAAAGAAACCTGTTATTTTTAATTACCTATCTTATTTGTGGCCCAATTGGCGGTTAAGGACTACTAAAAATATATAGGAATAGAATAATTTTTATTAAATAAGACTACCCATAACAGATAGAAAGTTTCATCAGGAAATGTTTTAAGACAAGGTATTATACGTATAAAAAATTAGGGATGAGATGGAGGTTTCCATCAGAACTTGAATAGAGACTTCTCCAATGATAAAAATGATTAAATTGTTATTGTGAAAAGTTCACAACTTTTTGACTGATTCATGATTAAAACTTTGGAAAATTATTAATCCATAACTTGTATCAAAACAAATATCGACTATTAGACTTGTGCAGGGCTAGATATGAATTTAGTCTCTTTTACGCGAACTTTTCCTGGTTTATTTTGGTCTTCTAAGAAATACGGATTAGAAAATACTTAGAGTATTTTTATAGTGTTGTAGAATTTTAATCCATAGATGTAAAAATAAAATTGTGTGCAATAAAAGTATTATGTCTTTATAAGATAAAATTCAAAGGATTATTAGGAATTTAGAAATATTACCAGAGAATTTTACTATTGTCACATTTATTTAGTGCTTCATAAAAACATAAGTTGTAATTCAGCAATGTGTGGTAATTTTGATGAAATGTAGCACATGGTAATTGAGGGAACAGAAGTTGGTCCTTCCTGCTAATTCTAATCGTACTAACTTAAACATGATGCAATGTTGCATTGTTTTATGATGCAACTACTCTTGATTGGACTTATGAACTTTTTCAAGGCTTCCTTCCATGCTGTAAGGTTTTATTATTTAGAGCTTATTGAATTCTGGGATTTTAGGTATTCTGTATTTCTGGTGTTAACAATAGAAGTTCACCACTCTTACCATCATGACATTCACACTGTTTCATAAATAAAAAACATATGAAAATTAGATTATTAATCGACATGCATACTCCATTTGAAACGCACACCAATAGGCTTATTAAAACTTTCGGTGTGTATGGGATTATTTTTTAAATGACAACCATTGTTATATCCCTAATTCAATGGTTTGGATAAAACTATCTATAAACTAAATTGGATGTTTAATTATAGATCCTAGGTCTAAAATAAATGCCAAGAAATATTCTGTAAACAGTCAACAAGTACTATAATTTATTGTATGGATTCTACTTTTTTTTAAAATTAAGAAGTTAAAATTTTTTTATTATTTTGAAATTGTTTATGCAAGGTAAAACTTTAGAATTAAAATATAAATAGATATTTTATTTATAAACTTAATTTTTGTAAATGATTATTTACACAAAAGACAATGTGTGCTTTGAGTAATTCAATTAACAGTTGACCAAATAAAAAGAAAAAGGATAAATAAAGGCGTTGTATGTATATTTTTAAACAGTTGTACTATATCAGCATGGCGTAGAAGGATTTCTTACGAAAACATTTAAATCACTTGTGATTATTTTTTCCATTATAAATGTCTTTATTAAGGTATAGGACCTTCACTCCTTTGTAAAATCCTTTGTATCCATAATTCTCACCCCTTGTAAGACCCAAAATGTATTGTCGGGACAAAATAAGAATATTCTTCCATTGATGCATTTGCAAGAGCTCCCAAGTTATCTGGATAAGACGAACTCATGTTTAACTTGCTTTGAAAGTTGCCCCAAACATGCTAAATTATGGGATTCATTTCGGGCAGACCAGTTCCTCTAAGTAATATTTAACCAATTATAAATAATTTCCGAGTTGTCTACAAACATTAAAGTGCCCCCGATTAATAATGGGTAATCTTGTAATCAGGAGAAAATAACAGGTATTATTTAATTATTTATTATATAATATTGCAGTTGGATAATTAGCTAATTGAAGCTCAACAGGTCCAATGTAATAAAAATGTGAAGAAAAAAAAAAGTTAAATTTTGGCCTTGACATTTTATAGACATATTCGTGCTGTTTATTTGTAATTGTTTCGATTTCTCGATAACCAAACCATGACCATTAATGAACTTTCTCCATAAGACAATAATCTGTGAATGACTGAGACAGTTACGTAAAATATATTGCTGGTTTTGCTCTAAAATGTCATTTATGACGTTGATATCCGAATTTTGACTCAATAACAGTCTAATTAACATGTTCATGAACTCATCGGATTTAAATAGTTAGATTTCAATATATTATAAATATTTTTAAAGTGAGACTTCTTTGTCTTGGATTATAATTGGATTATAAAATGGATTTATAAATCCTTAAATAATAAAATATTAATGTTTCACTTCCAACACAGAAGATTTTCACGTTTGTTTTTTTTTTTTTACTGACTTTAAATCTGACCTCAAGTTATCAGTGCAACTAGACCTTGACGATAGATAGAAAAATTCTATTTTAAATCCTGTTGGACGTGAATTGTTATAAATTTCTATACATAGTGTCATGTCATGAGAAAAAAAAGTGTTTGTTATGCCTATAATATATATAATTTTTTAAATTATAAATCCACTGAACCGCTAATAGTATTCATTAATCCAATGCAGGTTTGTAGCCTGCGAAAGTATTTTTAAATGAGAAGAGGTGAAAGATGACAGGCAACTGATATCGGTCGACGAAGTTTTGGCATTGTGCTCTTGGGTTTCTTTTATTTTTATTCCTCCTTGGGTCCTTCTTTATCTTCGCCGAGGTATTTCGGAACACAGCTGTCTCATAATATTTTACTGGTCAAATTTTTCTTAGAGGAGTTTCATTGAATCATCAGATCGGAAAGTTTTTTTGTGCTCAAAAATAAAATCAAGGAAGAGAGAAAGAATGCTTTATTATGTAAGTTTATTATAATAAATTAGTAAATTTAATTACGGTGTTTTTCATGTTTTTGTAGATATTTTTTTTAAGTCAATTTTTTTATCTTGAATTATATAGACAGTTGAAAATCATTGGGGACAAAGTACAATGGCGATACTAATAATAAATGATATACTGCACATTGAACTCTTATAAAAACACTCTCTGGTTGCCTGTAAAATAAACCTCGCAATCTTTTAAAATAAAGTTGTATTAACTCATACAATTAAGGTTTTTCTGCCTCAGAAATCCTTTAGCATAACAACTGGAAAACTAAAAAAAAAAAATCCAATAGGCAGGCGGAGAAAAAAAATTGAATAAAAAGGGCGAAACACGTTCCTTTTAATCTAAGTAACGAACCGTAATAATTATTCCAGTCACATTTAGAACAAAGAAATGTTATAAAAAACAAAACAATTCGACATTTATTATTTGTTTATCATTTTGATTAAAATTAAAATACCACATTAAATATTTTAGCAAAAATGAAGGGATAATAAAATGAAGAAGTCTTTTTTTTTTAACTTATAATTTTGATTATCATGTAGTAAAAGTGGTATACTTTGCACCAGTTTTTGAACTTTTTGTGATATTCTAATTAATGGATTCATAAACATTTGAAATTTATACCGCAGCTTTCTTAAAGTATAAATAAAGTAAAAATCCGCTAGTTAGTAATTTGTTGATATTTATTTATGTTTTTAAAAAGGTAGTAGAGACATCAAATACTTTTTTGAAAGAAAATAAGTTATATTCATTTTTCGTATGTCAAAAAACCCTTGAATACGAATTTTCTTAATCAAATTTTTGTAATCAAAAAATAAAACTTATTGAGTACGGCCAGCAACCTTTTGTTCCTATCTACCCAACAAAACATATCGATTGCTATACAATAACTAATACATGCAGAACAAAGGCGGCATACGATAATACATTTCTAAAATTATGTAAATTATTTTTTTTTTATCGGTTCTTAGAGTGGTTCTAATATTATTTGTTTTAGTATCACAAAAAAACGTTTCATTCAAATTAGTGATCTCACCTCCCCTTCTTAGTCTACGTTTTCTCAGGAGATAAAAATGGTGTGCAATGATTAAAAAAAAAGAAGATATAACCGAAAAATTTATTCAAGTATTGAGAACATAAAACAAAATCATGAATATATTTTTTCATCAAACATCCGGAGACTTGGCGGATTTCACTCCAAAGTGGCAAGTTTCAGGATGCATGCGACTTAAACATTAAACTATATAATTAAACGAGGGATGTGACGGCCGTGCTGGTTGGGGCGCAGGCCCCAGTGCGCTCGGTTCGGAACGTTGTAGGTTCGATTCCCACCTGGGGCGAGTTGATCATTCATTTTTTGGCGGTCCCGAAGAATTAATCTTGACACTCCCACCTTGGTTAGTACGCGACGGCAACCATGGTAGCCGTCAGGGGTTGGGAAAAAGGACCACTTGCCGGACTTGTTCCTCCCACCAAATACCAGTACACGAGTATAGTATTAAACGAGTTCTTACACAACGAGTTGCAAGTGTGATTGGCATCCTGGATGCAAATGACACGTGCGACTCGAGAACTAGCTGGATGGCTCTGAAGTCCTTAAACTGAGAGGATTTTCTGCAACTAGAAAATATAGTTCTCCGCTTTCCTTTCTAGTTCTTTCACTCGATTCGTTACTACCGGTGTGCCCAACTCACAAATACGCAACTTATAACGTCTGTGTTATCTTCTAAGGATCTAAGATAAAACTGATAAATTTTACGATATATAGTTAATGTATTGATTTTTTACATATTTATTCTATTAATATATCATGTAAATCATTAAACATATATAAGGTGGTTTCACAAGTTTACTATGCACTATGTAGCCTAGAAAAGCCAAATAGACTAAAATCGTCTCAATATAATATAATAAGTTCAAATGCAAAATGTAAATCTTATATTCTTATCTTTTTTTTATTATTTATTTTTTTTTTAATGATTTTATGACTCGTTTTGGTCATTTCTAACATGGAAGGGAAAGGAGGATAGTTACAAGTTACCACCCTATTCTGACCATCGTGGGGGTCGATTTTTCATTTTGTGGGACCGCCACACTAATAGTCGACACCCTAGGCTGGATTCGAACCTGCGCCGTTGTAGTCAAACTGCACGAGCCCGTCAAAGTTGGCGGTTTAACTCACTACGAATGACCCTTTATCTTATCTTGTAAACATTTTGATAATGGTGTGATCCGGTTTCGGAATTATTCACTTCAGCTCTTGTATTGTTTTTTTTGCTCTATGTAAATCGTCCCTGGCGCTAAATGTTTATAGAAACCTTTTTTTTAATATAATTTACGATCACTGTTGTTTAGTAAGCTGTTTGTTTCAGAACAGATACGATGTTGTTAACAATCAACTTATACATATTATTTTTTAATTTTAGATGTAGATTAAAGTCAAGGATTAAATTCTTTAGGTTTAAACACATCATTATCACAAATATAATTCATGTTAGAAACTCTTTTTATTTAATTCATACAATAAAAGTAACTATAACTTGTGTAAATTATCTATAGTTTCTATTAGAAAAGTAATTTTTTTTGTAGTGGGGTCAAGGAATAAATATCATTTCCACTCTAGATAGCTAGGATGGGATTTTAACTTTTCTGCACAATTTTGATTACATAAAAGAGTTTGTGCAATTAAAAAAGAAGATTCATAATTTGGTTCCTTGATACCAATAAAATATCTGTAATATGGTATTTACCTATAGTCGTTCGATTCTCTCCATACTTATGTTTTCTTTGACGGCTGGTTACAACTGTTTTCTTTGGTTTAGATATACTACTTATTATTCGTACCTGACATGCAGATGATGATGATAAAATATTAATGATTACATTGTCTCTCAAGATTATTACAATAACCATTCCAGTGCCTGCCACTTAAGATATCTCCAAAGATTGATATTAATTTGCTCCCCTCCCCCCCATCGCGTGACGTTATAGTTTTTTTTTTTTTTAATCGTTTCTCTTTATTGCTCAATTAGTTGAAAGGTTCTTTTGACAATTTCAATTCATAATAATATTCATAATCATCTTAAACTCAGGCACTACAATACGGTACCTGTATTCACTGCTTCAAGACTTCGCCTCTATTTCTCTTGTTTCTACAAAAATCTGTGCATTGGTTTTAACCTCATTTACCCATCTCAGTCCTGGCCATCCTCTCTTTCTTTTTTCATCCACATAACTAAACTATAATGTCTTAATGGATGAATCACCATTCATCTTGTTCAAATTTTAAATCTAGTAAATTTGTTAGAAATCTGCCAGAACACCGGTCATCATTCTGTAAAGAACCAAACATTCCTCTTCGATTTGTCTGTTAAATATTATTGATTAAACTAATGAGATCCGCGTACGATAAGGACCATTGTCTTTGCGGCATAAATTAGTTATACTATTAATAAAACTAATTTATATTACTATTTTTTTTTTAAAATAGTAGATCTGCCCCCAAATTTCAATTTCGTGTAACAATCAGACACTTTGAGAATTTCTCTTTGGCATAAATTAATTCCATCAGTAGATGTTTGGACAACTAAGTGCCCTACATTAGCCAGTTACTTAACTAGTTGGTACTGTATAATAAGCTGTTTGTTTCTACAATGTTTAGCTTCAACCAGTGTTCCACAATCCATTGTTAGTTAAGTAGTTAAATATATAAGCAGAATAGTCATGGTATTAAGCAACAATCAAAACGAATAAAAAAATAACAAAAGCAATGGTTAGACAATATAGTAAAATAATATTCCCAAATCAACTTAATTAATTAATTAGGATAATACTATAATAATAGTAAAGATAAAAAGCAAAATCAGATTGTCATAGAAATGATCCATAAAAAAGTAAATTATTCCTAACGATTATTGACTGTTAAGTTAAAAGCTCCATGATTTAAAACCTGATTTAGTTATATTGTTTAAATAGGTTTTCACTTTGAAAGTATTTATACTGTCATAATTTAATATTATTTGGAAAAGAATTTATTATTTCAAACTGTTTACACTCGAAATTACGTCAGTGTTATCAGATTCCTTTAATGATTGCTTAATCTAATGGATGTCTGAACTTCAGTCGGGCAAAAAATGATATAGATAAGGAGCTCGGTCTGGATAAGAATGTTCGGTCATTCGGTCATCCATTTATGTCTGAACAATTCATGTTAGATCAGGAGGTATTTTTTCTTTATCGTAAATAATTTTAAATTGTCTACTGAAGGCAATTATTCATGATTCAGTTAAAATTAGCTAGTGAGTAATTTTAAGCAGAATCCAGAACATTGAAAAATATATTCATACATTAATATATATCCAGTGTCCACTCAAACAACTTTTCGTACTCTTTTTCCTTCTAAGACCTATACAATGCTGTATTTTTACTAATAATGGTCCAATAGAGATTTTATTATTTTATATTTTTCATAGTTTATAATTTATCTTCTGTCACGATTTCGAAATCCTTCCAACAAGTATCTAGAATGTTTCAAGAGATATTTACACTTCGAGTCAATCGAAAAATTATAGGGTTTTCCATGATCTTTTATATCATGATATTAGCCTTATCTTGGCTAATCTGATTTCGATGGAGTTTTGATAATTTTATCATCTATCAAATAGAAAAATGCATTTATTACCATAAAATTTGTACTTTTAAGCTATGCGCTAGTGAATTTTTCATAACTTTATTCTCGGAAATTTATTTTATACATGAAAAGTTGAAGGGCTTCATGTGGAAGACTTAAAGTGCAAGTTTTATCCAAGCTGTTTGGCGCTACAGTCTTGGGAAGAACAAGATTTTTTGCTACTGTTCGGTTTGGTACACAGACAACCAAACCAAACAAGAGACAATAAAATCGGCACACCCATTAAACAGATATAGGTGTCACATACCAATGGCTAAACATTTTTTTTTTTTAGACGGATAGATTCATTGAAAATTTTAAATCGAAAATTTGACCCTACTACAATCGTCCTCTTACCTAGTTGGTAAAGAAAGTAAAAATTAAGCATAAATTACTTTGTATATTTTACTGTATAATAATAATTAATTACTTTTTTAAAAATAAATGTCTTGTTTGGAAATTCCAATTTCATTGAAATATATAGAATATTTGCTTGCCAGTAGTTAGTAATAGATGAGTAAGAAAATGATAGAATTGGCTTCTACCTCAGAGTTGCGTGACTGGCCTCATTAGCTGTAACGTTCTTACAGAACCTTCCTTTTTTTCTAGAATTAGAAAAAAAAATTCAAATTTTATACTGGACTTGGAATAGATGAATTGTTAAGGAATTTTTCAAAAACAGTAAAGACAGTGAATTTCGTGAAAACAATATCCAAAATCAGAGAATTTTTTAAGCTAATAGATGCAAGCTTTGTTTAGATTCATATTCATTATTTGTCGCGAACACTTTACATAATAGTGATATACAACGTACGTACGTCAAATGTACTATTCTGTTTTCATGGATTGTTTATGGCAGACAATAATGAATGCCTATTTTGTTACATGAGCTCATGGAATTACAATCCTCTATTATAACCTACAATTTTTGATTAATTTGTATCAATATATTCTTGTTTGAGAGTGGTTTAGTTTTTTAAAAGCAAATTTGATCCTTTTTTCCTCAACTTTATTCTTTTCCATAACTTTCCAACGTTTCGACCCTCAGGTCATTTTCAAGGAAACCTTTATTTTGTTGTCATTTTCTTTTTTAAAATTCTTAAAAATGCCGGCTAATTGCCTTTGTCCCATCTGTAACTGTCCCAACTATAACTTACAAATGTTTTAAGGTTTGCAAATATAAATGAAAGAAAGAAGAGAAGTGGTTAGTAAAAGTTTTAAATTTAAGAAAGAATTATATAGAAGAAGTTATAGATGGGACAACAGGCAATTAGCCGGCATTTTTATGAATTTTAAAAAAGAAAATTACAACAAAATATAGGTATCCTTGAAAATGACCTGAGGGTCGAAAGGTTGGCAATTTTTTGAAAAGAATAAACTTGAGAAAAAAAGGATCAAATTTGTTTTTAAATAACCTAGAATATTAAGTACTTTTGTTTTTTACAATGACATAGTAAATAAGTATTTTCGTTTGTAATCTTTAAATATATTATTGTAGAAGTAAGAAGATAAATAATACTTATAAATGATGTAGATGTTTTAGAAAATATATCATTGTATTTTTAAAGATATATTTTGGGTTTACATAAATATGTATTCTACTTTTTTACTTCGATATAATTTTTTTTTTGGCACTATAGATCATGCCGATCTTTGGCCAAACGATTTGATCTTTTGCAGACATTGCTTGCGGTATCAAATACAAGTATTACTCTAGTATAAGAACAATATGGACAAATCGGTCGATGTCCAGGGTCAGCAAGAGCTGTATATTTCAATAATTCCGATGCATACAGTTCATGGATCAAACCTCAGGGCGGCTATTGGACATTCTGGAAGACCACAATACGAATTTTGATTAGATTGTAGGAAGATAGTCCGGGTGGCGGTCAATAAAGGTTTCAAAATTGTAAAAGAAAACTATTTATTGTTAACAAACGTTTTGCCTCACTTTACAGGGCTAAATGAAAACCAAGATACAGACATTGTAAGAATAGATGAAACATTAAAATAAATATACAGAGAAAATATGTAAAAAAAAATATTGTTTATAAAATATATAAAAGAAATAATAATAATTAAAGGAAGAATACACTTAGAAGAACTAGAAACTAGTTCTAGAACTAGAATTAGTTAGAATTCTAAATACAAACTAGAGTAATAAATTGTATAAAAATATTCAATAGAACTAGTTATGAATATGGTAAAGAAGTAGATGTTAAAAGGTTAACAGAAGGTGAAATAAGTATGGTAAAGGTGGGGTACAGTAGCAAGTAAAAGGAAACATTTAGAAAATTAATAATAATAACAAATAAACATAGATTGAAGTCACTGTCAGATTGAAACAGAGATGTCAATTGCCTAGTCGGGCATCTGTTCTCTGGTATAAAATTTCCCCACTTCTTCATTAACCCTCAAAAAAGGGTAAGATTTTTTATAATATATTGATAGGTGAAATGACAGAATAATCGAATCTCTCGTCTAATACAAATCGGTAAATATATGAGATAAATGTAGAAGTACATATGTAAGATATTACATACAGTATATATAGAGAGACAAAAACGTTGGTTTACAATAAATAGTTTATTTTTTTTTTTACTATTTTGAAAGCTTTATTGACCGCCACCCGGACTATCTTCCTACGGTCCACTATCTTCTTCAAATATTAATCTAGATTAAGGTAAACGGGGTAGGGCCACGACTCCTACGTCCGATATATATTTTGTTTAGCCAACAAATCATCAGGTCTCTTCCTAGCAATTTTTTTTAATTAGCAATTTAGCAAATTATTTGCTATCTATCTATTGAATCAAAATAAAGTTCTTAAAAGATCGACTACTAATTATTTCAATAATTAACATGGATTCAAGTAAGTAATAATTTATTTTTTAAATGATCCTGAATCGAGTCTTGAAATAAAGGCGAAACTATGTGAATAGGAACGAAATGACTTGGAGTGTAGCCGAAATGGTACTGGAAGGAGCTTAATGCCTAATCAATGGAGTGAATTGCTCGCTAGAGCCACTCGGCGTCTTTACATAATTGTGAGCTCCATTACGAGGGGAGGGGGGGGAGGTCGGTAACGTGAGATTTTAATTAATGTAAGCTGTTAGGAGGTTCACTGTTCGGGGCAGGCTTTGTCTTCTCAATTTATTTAATCGATCCCTTCTATTTCTCATATGTAAATAATGGATGTTGAAAAAAAAAACTCTGAATAAAAGTTGTTTTGAACTTTAAGAGTTGTCTAATGTAGCATATGTATACATGTTACTAGGTATTAAAATATATGTATGTACACGTATCTTCGACCACCTTCTGTCCACTCAATTCCGGAACAATAACATTTGAAAGTTTCAAACAAGGTTTATGTATTTTCTGTAATTAATGCTTCACTTTTTCGTTTTACACTTGTAAATATGTATATTAGCAGAAATTGTACCTTTCCAGTTATTACTTTTAGATTAATTGTATTTGATTTTTTATCATTTTTTTTCTCCTTTTATTTATTATCATATATCAATTATCTTATGTTTTATGACATGACATATAGTTTTATTTTATATACTTTATTAATTATTGTTGTTCATTTTTATCTTTTCGCATTCACTGTTTTATTATATTTTATGACGTTTTATAATTTCATTTTTATTTTGTACTTTACTCTAAGGCTTTAAAGCCTAATTTTGACGCCCGTGTATTATTCTAAAGGGATCAATCCCAGAATAAATAAAGATTATTATTATTATTACACATAATAATAAAAAAAACAAAAAGAAAAACAACTAAAGCTAGATTTTTATTGAATGATTAAAAATATTAAGACTATATCTCAAATTACAGTTTGAAAAAACTAGCAATGTTCCATCTATGTACAAAAACTGCTTTCAAATGTCTCTCATTTACTTCTGTATATGCTGATCTGTTTACTGTTTCCGATGTACCTACTGTATTATCTCTATTCGTTGAGTTCGCTTTAAGCTATTAAAGTGAAGTGTTCCAACCTCCAGCGTTTTTAATTCCTAATGACGTCTGCATTGACTTGATTCTCAATTATGAAGTTCTAACAAATTCATGAAGAATATGATAGTAAAACTCTAATTAAAAACAAAATTTTATATTTAAAGGTAATTTTAAGATTTTAATTAAGACTTAAATTGCATTTTTATTCCAACTTTTCAATATTTCACTAATCTCGTCTTATTCAGGACCTAAACTTGATATGTTATGATTCATGTTATTATGTAGTCAATAATAAATTAATTAATTCATTATTGAGTTCTCACAATCGATGTAATATAGTAGCATCTGACCCAAATTAAAAATATTAAAGATTTTACCTTAATAATTATACTTCTTTTGTCAGAAAGAACTTGAGATTATGCAAGAGAGGGTTTTAAGTTTTCATGGGAGGATACCGTTTTTATGCTGTGCCTTTGCGAAACTAACGAAAGCTTTGTTAACGGATTCTAACCCCTTTCTTTGTAAGCTCTCTTCTTCGTTCATTGAGCTTAGATACTTGAATTATAATATTATAATTACAACAAATTAAGTATAATAAAATATATAAATAAACTTATATAACCGTTCATATATATACATAATTCATTTTATTAATAAGTTGAAATAAAGTATTTACTATAGTTGATTGGATAAAAAATTAGGTTTTCTAGGTTTAAAGATTTCCCAGTTAAATAAAAAAAATCACCAAATTATTAAACAATAGTTTATTTTTTCAATATATTATTTACCAGTAAATATCATGTACTAAAATATCTAGTGTGTCCACAAACGTAATTTTACTGACCGGTTTGGAAGAAAAGTACAATAAAAGAAAAATTTGTCTTCTATTAATAAGACGTTTATCAAAATCTTATTTAGAGATTTAATTATAAAAAATGAGGCTAATGAAGACTTTTAAAAATTTGGAAAATCTATAGTTGTTGAGTTATTCCAAATACTAATAGAAAAGTCAACGGATTTTCAAAGGAACATCCAATGATCTGTAAAATATAGTTATAGTTTTGAAAGTCCAGTATAATGATTTTTTTGTTTCGAAGAGAATTTAGTTACTTTTCATATAAAAGTTAAAAGAAAAATATGGGACCATTCGAATTATCTTGAAACATGTATATTAAGACAATGATTTGGGTATATTATATTGTCTTGGTCGATTGCAAAGTTATACTACTGAAAATAATAAACCAAAAAAAAAAATCTATAGCGCTTTTAATTATTTTTAACATTATAGATATGGTTTTATGCCGAAGTTAATTAAGAAAACGAACGTGAGTTTTATTCGCAAATTATTTTTATTATACATAAATATTTTTCAAACTGGCATTCTCTTACATACTATACAATATTCATCAGTTTGCTAAAACTATTTTATGTCTGTTTGATGAGAACGAACGAATAATTCAATTTTCCTAATGATAACCATGAAATCAAGGTAATATCCTATTCGTTGTCCTATGCCATGGTGCACACATTGACTAAAACGATAAGTGCTCAACCATTATCAGTGTGTGATCATGAAGGCACGAGTCGGAAGTGGATTCACAGGATAGAAAGGAGTGTTCTAGCTTCCTCTATTGGTTCTCATTTCCGTTTTGACCAGGCATCATCTTTACCGAACAATATATTTCACTAAAGGTAATGAATCAATGAACCTTTGAACTTGGTGTAGCCCTGACCTGCTCTTAGTGCATTTTTGTTGTACATTAGCAAATGCAGGTGTGATATTACCTTGGACATCGATATCGTATTGAAGATACTTTTTCACAGAATGGTTCTTCATTAGCATTCCGATAAAATCAATAATTATCCTTAGTAAAAACTGATATTTTTTCCCCTTTATAATGTCCCTTTATAACAATTAAACGATACCTGGGATTTTGGGCTGACGACTTTTGAAAAATTCAATCATTATTGACCATTGATAGATATATTTGATATTAGATTACAATGTATATTATATATAATCTACAATATTATATAGTGTATAATCTTTATTACAATTTATCGTAGGTAAGTGAGCCCCCATATCGAGTGGAAAGAGAAAGATGATCAGTACTTAAAAATGCTTGAATTTTTTTTTATAGATCTTAGTAAAATTATTTTATTTTGGCCTACTTGTAAATCCTTTTGGTTTAGTCGGATGTATTTTTGATTGAGTAAGAGTGCAAGAGAACTTGGTCCATTAATATGAAAATTTATACAAATGTCTCGTATCCGTTTACTAGCAATTATTTAAAATAAATCAATCCTCTTTTTTTTTTTTTATTTATAAGCACAAATAAAAATTTTTTAAATTTATTTTTCGTCTGTGTATTTGTTGCACTAATTGAATCGCTATCCTTAAGGAGTGTCAGAGACAATTGTTCATTCTTAGATTTTAAACAGTCATAATTTTCTCCTCATTACTTTTTTCAAAGTTTTCGAGAATATTATTAGAAGATGTTATGATTTATTTTTGAATTTTTATATCATTGAATCTTTTATTCTTGCAGCCCATTTGTTACAATATAGTTTTATTTCCGCTAGTTTGGGTTATCTTTTCTAACATTTTTCCTTTACAAAAATGGTCTAAGACATTCGAGTAGGGCTTTCCTTGATTTGTGTACCCAATCTTCTTATGTAACACTTTACATTTTAGTTATTCTTATTTTGATTGTGTTTCTTGCCAAGTTGGTTGCTTGATCTTTCTTGTCAATGTCCGAGAGGATGAATTAAGTTACGTATTTTATTTATTCTAAGCTATGCGTTAAGTATTTTCCTAATTAAGAAATATCTAGGCCCTGGATAGTTTATTATCAGCTATTTTAATTATTTTAGAAGTACATATGCATAATAATATCCTCTTTAATGACAGTTTTTATTATCCCATTGCGACTATGCTAGTATAATAATAATAAAATATATTCGTTTAAAAGTGTCGAACACTAGAACAATAACATCTTGATGTTTCTCTAGGAAAAACTATTGTAGAATGAGAATACCCTTGTTGAATCTCATTACCGGAGGTGCCAGCGCTCACAAGGGTGGGTGACAAATGGAGGGGTTGGCAAACGTATATTAATCTAGGCTTATATTACTGCTCTAGCTATATGTCATACCGACTGATAAATGCATATTTTTCCCCTCGCGTGTTTCCTAGCTTTGGAAAAATCTCCCCGCAATATTTGGTCCAAAAATTTTTGTAAATATTACAACATTAAAAAAGTATTTGTTAGTCAATTTAACAATAAATATATTCGAAAACCAATAGTTGAATAAAAAGTATCTTCCTATTTAGTACAAGAGCCGGGGAGAAAAAAAGGCGGTTATCTCACTCCAATTTTTAATTACTTAAATGGAAACTATGTATAATTACTAGTCAAAATTGATGAGTTTGCCAAGTATAGGTAGGGGGAATAAAAAATGGCGGCTGTTTCAAAACCTTAAAAAAATTATTTTTTCATTCGGGGCTCTATATCTTAAAAACTACCAAAACACTAGAAAACCTAACTATTTAAGTAGAGTAAATTTGCTGAAATATTTCATAAAAATGTACTAAAATATGAGTAGTTAGTTAATTTATTTGTAGGAATCTATATCTCAGGAACTATGTGACATACAGATGTCAATTAGCAATCAAATTAAAGCCAATTTAATGTGCTATAAAGTAGTTTATGCCCTATACCTTCGTAGGAATAATAGGAATAGTTTTCATGATATTTGCTAAAGTAAATTCATTTATTTATCAAATTCACTCTACTTTAAATGATGCTTACTTAGATTTTATATTGTTGCTGGTAGCTGTAAAGATATCGAGCTCCGAATAAAAAAATAATTATTTTTAACGTTTTGAAACAGCCGCCATTTTTTATTCCCCCTACCTATACTTTGCAGACTCATCAATTTGAGTAGTAATTATACCTAGTTTTCAATTTAATAATCAAATATTGGGGTGAAATAACTGCCTTTTTTCTTGTACTATTTCTTCAATACCCCTACTATACCTGTATCAAATTGTTTTCGAAATTTATATTTATGAAATTATTTTATGCCTTTAAGTAAATTTTTATTGCCCTTGCAAACAATTATCAACATCCAATATTTATATACAAATTGAATTTTAAGTGCGATAAGAAAGTTCTTATATTAAACTTATTAATTTTTTATAAACCTTTAATTGGTATTCTGAATATTCTAATATTTATTTATCGTTTATTACAGTTCTTTATATCATTACAAAAACTTTAAATTAACTTTGTTTATAATAATTGTTTTCATATTGATCGATTTTCCACAAAATCTACTGGAGTAGTAGATAGTAGGTTTTGTGCAAATATAATAAATGGAACAATTTTCGTATTACGAATATTACATAATGACGGGCTCAATGTACATGATTCCTCCGTATATACGTATATATTTTTATAAAGAATAATTTTAACCTGTTTGTAGGTGATAGTTTTTAGTTGATATATAAAAAGTTGTTCTTTTCGCATATCATTAGTATTAGACTTGCTACCTCTCTTTATCGGTCAATGGATCCAAAGAAAAAGAATATATGACTTATCGGATGGATATTATTGTGAAACAGGATTAATAAATTTTTAATTGTTTAATAAAACGTAAATTAAAACAAGATACGTTAGTTAAATAGATTTTTAGTTAAAAATCTAGAATTGTTGAGAGTTCGATAATATAAGAAATTATTTTCCATGTCAATTTTATTAATTAATTTTCATTTTATATTTCTCTAGATCGGAGATAAAGAATACTATATCGATTTTACACATTCTTCTTCAACTTCTTTATTTATTAACATTCTTATTATTTACTCATTTTATTTTTACTTTAACTAGAGGTATAGATTTATCTTAAATTATAATTGGAGTTACATGCTCTTTTGAAACCAATAAGTAATTTTTTTTTCTGGAGAAAACGTCTATTCAAACTGCTCTCAGAAACAGGACTATTTTTATTTTATCTAGAAGGATAGATGATAAGTATATATTGTTAGACAGATTGTGAGGGGAATTAAATACTTAAAAATGTAAAAATACAATAATACTTTTGTTTAGAGGAAAACTAGCTCTCTTTAAAATTTATAAAAAAAAAAAATTGCTCTCTATAAAAGTCTGTTACCTATAAAAGTTACCTGTTAAAAGTTGTATAGTAAATATATTATTATATCGTACACCGATATATAGTATAAATAATGTTAGGTAGTATACATATTATACCAAACCTATAAAAGTAATCTGTAGAAGTATAGAATCAGTTACGCTCTAGGTAAAGATTTATACAATATTTTAGGAACTTAATTATTACTCATAAGACCCTAAAACTAATATGTTACACTATACAGTTTAAGTGAGCAAGGTTACTATTTCTTTTCATTGTTACAAATATCCAATTTTTTTACATAAAGTTTGGGTGATATTTTTTTTTATAAAAAAAAATTATCAATAATCTTTATCTTATAATATATGTATTATATGTTTGTGTAAAACAAAATAAACACTGCTGATGAAATCAGGCCAAAAGTAATAAATTTTAAACGTTACTTCATATTTAAGATAGGTTTTGTGGAAGTTGTGCTTGAACTGTATACTTATCTTCCTTATCTCTTAGAGCAAACATAGGAAATAGTCAAACGTCTGAAGTATCAGGGTTTAGTTTGGAGTTTTATCAATCATCTCTAGAGATTTAGAGACAAAACATTCAAACAAAGAGTTTTGTGCATTTTTATTCAAACACGCAGTAATTGAGCCTTTTCTTGTTACGATTTCGTTCTAGGTACTTGATAATTTATTAATAGTTTATCTTCACGCTCCGTATATTACATAATAAGCAGATAATGTGTTGGAAGAGTGGAGATACGAAATATGTAATTACTTGCTGATTACTACGTGATATGTACAGCAAATATTTTGCTCCTTCACATGATCTTTAAAGGATTATTTATTTTTAGTACTCCATTACAAAGTACTGCTTCTTGGGTTCTAGCGGTACAGATTTCATTTTAGTTTAATGACCTTTATCTTTTAAAACACCAATTTATGATTATAAATATAAAATAAAATTTAGTCTAAGCTAAGTTTACTGTATAATACGAATTATAAAATATGTAAAATTAGTAAATCTTTAAAATAGGATATTTCTCATTTTTGTCTTCAAGCTAAATTAAATATCTAGAAAAATTATTAATATTTTTCCGATTATAAAAGATTTTGAATTTTGAAATGCATTGTTAAAATATTTAATTAAAATTTATCAGAAATTTCGAAGTATTGTTTTCTCACAGGTGCTGATTACTACAAATATTTTACGAATAATTATAACCACTAAGATATATGAGTATAGTTTAACTTCATTGTTTTAAAAAACACATTACTAGTATTACTAATTATTCTTAATATATGCATTACATAACTTGTGTAAGCTTATTGAACAATGGAGAATATATTATTGAAGCCTAATTCGCAGTCCTAATCCGTTTTTCAAACTTGCTAATATATAAAGTTGAAAATTATATATTTTTAGCAATTTATAACAATTTTTAAATTATATCTGATTACTTCTTGTTAAAATTACATTACTTATACGGCTTATGAATACATTAGTTTCCATTAAAAAAATGAATGATATTTTCCGACCATAACATTAAAATAATTAATAAAAAAGCTCTTCATTCGTCCTCAGACTTTGCCATACCCCCATCCAAACATTGTTATTTATTCAGCCGTGTCGTACTAAATTGCTACCTCTCTGGAGAAGCACTCTGCTTCTGTTAGTCCCCTTCCAGCCATTTGAATATGGAACAGCAAATAATCTGTCTTTGGTCAATCCAAAAACTCGTTAGACCGTACCGGTGAGTTTTTCTATACAGAAACAAGGTTTTTAGTTTAAAAAATCCTATTTTGAGTATTTTTACCGAATACTACAGAGTATTTATATGTGGATTGAATATTTTATTTATTTATCAGACCGTTATACACAGGTTTATTATGTTATAAAATAATACAATGTTTATTATTAAGAAAAATTAAATTTTTTTAAAAATAATAATAATTTTTTAAAAGGTCATACTACGTTGAGGAACACCGGTAGACTGAGAAAAGAGAGATGAGTAGGCTAGGTTATGGTCTACTTTAAAGGTTCTATCTGTGAGTTAAAAATGGATTATTAGGAAATACATAGGAGTAAGAAATTTATGAAGTTTATAGAGCAGTGCTAGGTGCCAGACTGGGTCAAAAGCTTGTTCAACATCAAGAAAGACCCCCGTGCAGTACATACCGCGCTCCAATATGGAAGAAATGACATCCACGATGACACTGTTTTGTATTAGAATGAGATGTTCTAAATCCAAACTGGTGGTCATAATAACATAATTTGAATCAAGGATTGGATAGATACGTTTTCTAGGTTTTTACCCGAAGGAAAATAGGGCGGTAGTAGAATAGATATTCAAGTGGCTTCGAGGATTTGAAAAAACATTTTTATTGTAGACATTTACCATTGGAATATTACGTTTCAAATTGACTTGATCTCCTCGTTTAGACATCCAGCGATTATATTACTGATAATTATTCTGACATTATCACTCCTAAAATTGACAGATTATGATCTAAACCATTCAATTCTCAGTGCTTTATTGTTCATTTTTATGATTATTGACTAAGTGGTTTTCTGTAGTTGCAATCAACAATCGAAAAAATAAACCGAAAGAATGTTAGTTTTGTCAATAGATGTGATTTATGCTTAAAATAAAACAATAGATCATGAAATATGTGTTTTATTTCTCAGATGAAAAGTGGGATGATAAAAGTACAGTCAAAATAATTATAGGAATAGAATCAAAAGCTATTCCTACCGGTTTTCATTTATGAATTTAAAATATTTAATTTATAACAAAAACATTTAAATAAACATTGTTTGGAAGATAGCTGTTGTAGATTGTATATTAACTAGTTAAGTCCTATCAATCAGGAACTATTAATTTGAAAGTCCTTTAAATAAAGCTGTTCGTTTGTTATGTGTCGATTGAGCCCTAGATTTGTTATTCAGAAGAGCAGAAAGCAATTTCCCTTCTGAATCCATTAGGTGGCAACTGATTAGCTAAAGGGATTTTCGTTTGTTTGTCCCTTTGTTGTTTTTGTTTAATTTGTTTCTCTGCTATTTGTTTTGCCAACCCTCGCCCAGTTTGGGCGTGTTTATTCATTTTCATCGAATAGGTGTCCAAAATTATTTTTGAATTTTTTTTATTTTGAATATATATATATTTTTAATCATTTTCTTTAGTTTTTAATTAAATGGTTTTGTTTTAAATAGGTTTCGGTTTCCTTTAACTGAGTTATTTTAGAAACATATCAGTTCAATATACAACTAGGTATATATATTTTTGTGTGTGTTTTTGTACAAACATAAAAGTGTTGATTGACAACTTATATTAAAGGTATATTTTATTACATTTGTGTGTGTGTGTATATTTTCCCTCTCAACCAGTAGACCTGTAGGAATAAATGCAATTTTATATTTTAAAATTATAAACAATTTTATTTTGTACACACACGAAAGTACGTACGCACGCACGCGCAAACACACACAAAAATGTTATAAAATACACCATTAATAAAGTCGTCAGTCTACACTTGTGTGAATGTATACTCATAAAACATAAATACTTTTTATTTATTAACCTACTTTAATTGAAATATCCATAGACTATCGTTGACTATTACTTTTAACTATACTTTGGAAAGTTAATAACATTGTAGAATTACATTTCTCTTTATTCATTGTTAATATTTCTCCATTGTCCAAGTTTTGTTTTATCCGTTCTCATTTGTCATGATTGGCAAATCATTTCTATAAGTATTTATTCATTATTCCTCTTTTTTAGTATTACAGTTGTATTTTAAATGTCCCAAAACGATTTTATTTAATAAATAAATTAATTGATTTTATTGCATTTTATTTTTGTTTTGTTATCACTGTAATTCCTCATACGATCACTTGGTTTATGAAAATAAATTTGTAAGTTGTCAAGGTCTAAATCAAATTAGCTCTGAACTTTGTGAAAGAAATAATCTTCTATTTTTGCCTTACTTTGTATAGGTTTTGATCTCTTCCAGTGTATAGTGCAAGAATATTATCAAGATGGTCAGCTATTTTCGTACAATAGATTGCTTTAGTTAAGGTCTTATTAATAGCATACCAGTTTCCGCTCAAGCTTGTATATGTTTATCAAAAATCATTTTGTGCAATGAAATCTAGTTAAAGTTAATAAAAATCTAACAGCTAAGTTCTTTTTTTTAACAAATATTGATTCTATTTGTACATTAATGGTGCTGATAGAGATAATATCTATGTATACGTACATATACAAGCGTTCTTTGTGATGCATCACACATATACATATACATATATATATATATATA
>NW_027111312.1:808891-826911 GCF_000696795.3 Halyomorpha halys | reverse complement strand
TTATTTAATATAAATAAATTAATAATAGGGCTTAGTGGGGCCTGAGGTTCGAAGGCGATACCACCAACCGCGGTTTGCACATCTCTATTCTTCAAATATAAGTACGCTAAACCAACCTTAACACAATCCACATGTACGTTTTAGCATACCCGATGTGTTTACCTGCCGTTTCAGGACTAATTAACTTTCCTTGGTATGTGTTAATTACAACTTTAAACACTCGTTTCATTCACCGAAATGCTGTAACCTCATTTATACCTCACTGGGCTCAATTAACGCAAATCGACGTTGTATAGCAATTAAAAACCCTTCTGTATTCTTATCATTCTTCGTTCTAAAAATTTTACGAAATGCTTTAATTTTATTCGTTAACTTCATTTGGGACCATTTTTTTTTCTATAATCGAACTTTATTTATTGATAGATATTACAATCTGCCACACAGTTCGGGGCAATAGGTAATAGTGATGAATGATCACATTCTTACTAAAATCAAATGAAATAAGTATGATAAATAAATAAATAATTGAAAAAATAAATTTTTTAAAAAATACATAATAATAAAGTAAGAACAAAAAAATAATATATAAATGAAAAAAAGTGCATAAAAATGTATACAATCTCTTGAAATAAATAAATAGAAAAAATAAATAAATAAAATAAAATAATGATAAAAATAAAAGAATCTCTAGTCACATTTACACTCCTATATATAATACGACCAATTTTAATGCATCTATTTAAAGTTCTTACTTTTTACATCCGTATACCAAAATCTGTAATTTTCAATCTGTATTATGATTCTTCTGAAGCAGTTTCCATAAGATACTCGAAAGATGGATTAGTTACTTCCATAAGCGTTTTATAAAAATAAAATCCATGATGAAATAAATTTATTTTGGAAATATAGGAGTAGAAAGATCAAACATATGTAACACCCTTAAAGGAGACTTGCAAGTCAACCAGACTTGATCCAGAGGTACTGCCAAGAAGTTTCCCTTCGCCAATGGGATTTCACCCAATTTACCAAAATAAAATATTTTTCTCTAGTTATATCTGTTCGTTCCCGAAACATGGTCCATTGTTTAGAGATTGATCAGATTAACTGATTCGAGATCATGTCTGCGCCCAGTTGCACCGACCAATCAATCAATTGACGCCTGTAACAACACTGGATGCTTCGATATAGTATCACAGTATCGACGTCACTACATAATTCAGGAACCTCTGCTTATCAGGGTAGCATTGTATCCTGCCAACCCGTCCAATGCTTCTGTTTGTATTGAATAATTAATTATCACAATGGGTAATACCTCTATAATATGACATGTGTTGATTGATTGGTGTTTGGTAAAATATATCTAGTTTTCAGGGAGGAATTAGAAGTATTTACATTATTCCTTATAGATACTAATTAATAAAGAAATCTTTAATGATTTTTAATTTTAACGATACTGAATAGTAATCTGAAGAAAAAAATAATAAGTCAAAATTAATTGAATCTATAATAACAGCAGACAAATTTGAGTTGGATGAATATTAGTCAATTAGGTCCAATAATAATTAAATAATTAAAGTAGTATTGTCCACGAATTTATCTATTAATTTTCCTAACACTAACTACATTATGTAATATACAGTATATTACTAATATTTATATTACCCGATATGGATATTTGGGACATACACGAGATTAGTACTGAACCGTTAATCATCTGGGACGTAGATGGGAGGATTTTATTAAATCTTTAGCCCTTTCAGATTTGAGTTTTGATTAAGATACATGGAATTCTTGTATGAACCGATTTTGGATGTTATGGAAATCATATTATTTAGCTACGTACTAAATCCCAAGAGTTGATATTAACTTACTTACAAAGTCTATTTTAGTTGACCTTTCGAGTTTGGTTGTATAATTAAGATTTTTTTATGTCCAAACTTTATTTTGGATATATTTTTTTCCTTCCAACACTATTTTATTTATTGTTTTCCATGAAGTTCCTCCACTGAACAAACTAGCTATGGGTTCTTTGTATTTCTTACATATTCTTTTATATATGTCTCCATGATTATTCTGGCACATATAAAATTCTTTCTCCTCATGGACTAGCCCATCTTTTTTTTTTTAGTGTGATTTATAATAGAAATTTCTATAATGTATAAATTTTAAACCTTTCGCCATTACCGAAAACACTGTATTACTTACTAATCATTCGGTGTTTAATTTTTTTTTTTTTGTACCCTCCTTAAACAAAATAAAATTAATACATATAACAGGGAAATGATATATACATAAACCTGTGAAATATTGCCTTGTTGCATTGTAAGGTTAGTTGCAGAGTCCGATTAAGGTAGTTAAGAACATGTAGCTAACGCCAGTGGTTATTGGGACTGGGAGGGATCGATGTTGATTTTTTTTTCTAAACCGCATGGATCTAAAGGGTTTGATATACAGATCAAATTATTTAATAACGTTTAAAGAATGTATCTCTCTAGATTTAATTAATGCGGGTATCCAAGAGAACAAAATCAATTATACTCTAGATGTATCCATTAAATTTGTAGTAACCATCTTACGTTCAATAATAATTTATTTATAGATTTACTTATTTATCATTTTGAATTGAATAAATTATCAGGAGAATTACAAAAGACGGTTATTTAAGAAGTTCTGTTTATCTTTCAACCGGTTTCGGTCTATTGGATTTTTATCAGGCCTTTTTTTTTTAAATAACTTTATTTGAATTTACAACTGTATATTACATAATACATTTAGTAAATATGGTCTTAGTTAAAATGGAGTGTTACAGGCGTGTAGAGAAACTACCCATTGGTAGCACTCTAATGACATTTTACATTAGCTGGTCTCGCTAGTCTTTTCAGGCGCCTCGGAGGATTGTCAGGAATGGAAGAGGATGCAAGGTAAGAAACTAGGGGGTTTGAGTTGTTATGGAGTTTTATCAGGCTAAAATTAAAATTAATCATTCCACAATAACATTCATAATTACGAACAATATGATTTATAAAATTAAACAGAGTGAAGTGTACAATAAATAAGAATAAAAATTTACTTGTAATACATTTAATGGGTTATTTATTATAATCTTTAATATTTTATTAACTTTTAATCTTCCAGTTAAAAAAAAAATAAAAGAACGAAAATGCACAATAATACTTCTTTTTATTTCCCTGAACTCTTTTTTTTTCCAATATTGGCCATTATAAAAGAGTAATTAAACAATTATGTTCAATATCTTTGTACATTCATGCATGTAAATCCATTCAGCACTCGATACTCCTTATTTTTCTATACGATATTGTTCAGTAGAAACACTGCATATCATTAATTTATACAGACAAGTAAAAGAAGAAATAAATAAAGTTAATCAAAGATGGAATTATTCAAGGGAGTTCTCAAAAAGGAAGATCTATAACCAATTTTGGTAGTTTCATATTTTTTAAAAAACTTTTATTGAAATTAAAAATTACTTAAAAATTACCGCGCCTACTCATCTAGAACATTTGTAGTATTTTTTGAAATGATGTATGAGAGTTTGATATGGGGAATTTGTCATGTTGGTCGGGTGTTACAGTATCCTTAATGGCCAGTGTTCTGTCTAAAAGGGCTATTTCTGGAAATTGGCATAGGAGATGAATTTCGAACTGGCTGACGGGCTGACCGGTTAGAGTTTAAATTAGTACGTAGTCAGTCCATGGGCCATTGCAAACAAGTCCCGTAAAACGTTTATTATATGAATTAATGTAGTATGATGCGAAGATCCAAGAATAGTTTTAAACCCTCTTTTTTTTCTTGGAAGAGGTGACTTTTTTTTGGCTTATCTTTGTATTTATAAAAACAATAATAGCTGGTTTTAAGTATAGATAAAGTCAGCTCGTGGCTTAGGTTGCGCATTAGATGGGGATTTTTAATATCTGGAAAGATGGGAAATTGAAATTCATACTATAATTGATAAAACTTATTGAAATTAAAAAAAAAGAAAAGAAAAATGATGGTTGTTGTAATGGGGTCCATTTGTTGGTTAATAACTAGACCTGAATGTTAGCTATACAAATGATGAAAACTATTGTACTAGTTCGGACAATGTTTAAAACTGAATGTGTACTATTTTATTTAAATAGTAATCCTTGTCTTAAAGATATTATGTATAAAAGGAAATGGTCGAATCTTTGTCAACAATAAACTTTTGAATTACTGGACTGATTTATGTGCTGTTTTTCTCAAAATGTTTCCATTGGAAGATTTAAAGATAATGAAATCCCCGAATTCTTGAGTTGAGAATAGGACTATTATAATTACAAAAAATTATAAAAACCTAATGTGGCTCGGAGTAAAGTAGGTCAGAAAATTTATTTTTCAGAAAAAAAATCATATTTGTTTTTAGCGTAGTCTAAATGTACTAAATACCATTTTTCGAAGAAACTAAAAAAATAGGAATTTTTCGCCTTGATTCATTTGGAACATTTTTTTTTCCTCTCCGGCGACTATTTTTCATATAATCAAGTACTCTTCATTTTATCAAATCCCTGCGTTAATAAAACCCTTCGAAAGCTGTATGTCTCCTCTTTCTGCCAACGACAAAAGTTATATTGGATGCCTTTATAAGGGAAAAATATGGGTTTCAAATAGGTAAAAAAATCCACACGTTTTATTTTTTATTTCCAGTAATAATTTGCTTAAACAGGCCGGGGCTTGTGCTCTTTGAAACAGTTTATAGAGCCGTAAACTACTGCCAATTTTGGTGTAGATCGGTTGAGCCGTTTTGAAGTTATTTCTATTTTTTAAAAAATTTAATCTATATTTATTTTTGGAGGTTTTTTCTTTTAATCTTCCAGTGACTATTGTTTATATACTCCTCTGTATTTTATCCAATTCCTACGTTAATAAAACCTTTGGAAAGCTGCATGTCTGCTCTAAAAAATATTTTACCACTGTTTGATATGTCAATCGGTCTCAGTTGTTTCAATGTAGTACTAATATTGAAGTACAGTGAGGGTTGTTATTCAAAAACTATTCATGTTATTATAAAGCGTACAATAACTTATAACTTAAACTATAAATCATCCATATACATCCAAAAATCCATATACATTCTTAAATTGCTGGGTCAGCTAGTAATATATATATATATATATATATATATATACACACATATATGCTTTATTTAATTGTAAAGAGGATGAAAACATGCTTTATGTAAGTCATATAAAACAATATTAATGATAGGGTTTAAACTTTTTTTATTTATTGCTATTTACAACTGTAGATTACAATACATTTAGTAAATCTGATCTAAATTAAATTGGAGTGGAGTTTCAACTTAATAAAAATAGTACAAATAGGATCATAAAAGATTTTATACAGAATACTGTATTTAACCATGCCAGTAGGATTTATTTGTGTTTAACATTTATATGTTATTCCATATTATATGTTAATATAAAAACATATATTGTTTTCGCATAAGTAGCTCCCCATAAAAAGTATTTAATGAAAAACTTAGATGTGGGATACAAAAACTAAGACAAAAGAAAAATTACTAGGCATTGTTTTAGGTATCTGATATTTTTTTTACCTTCTAGCGTATTGACGTAAATCAAAGATATATTGATATCTTTGAAATTAATCTATCTTCGCAAATTTAGGTATACCGTTGGAAAATGAATGAAATGAAGCAATTATTTTATAAGACCCAAGGCCGTACCATGAAAATTCATTTCGACAGAGTATTTTCGAAAATTTTTCATTCTTACTTTTGTTCGATTGCTATGATCGTCTAACGGAATGATTTTTTTCTACAATTATTTGATATTTTGACATCGAAGTAAATTCCTAAAAAAGGTGACAAAAATTGAAAAATGATGTGAAATTTTGATGAGAAAACCGTATTTTTCTTTTAAAAAAAACAAACTCTTTATACCAAATACCTTGACATCAGATTGAGATATAAAAGTGAATATAGTACTATTGAACAATATTTTTGGAAAACCACCCTTCTCTCACTTACTGATATTTTTCCTGGAACACCCAATATATTTCGTGTATTGATCGTCACAATGAAAGTAAAACTTTTAGTTCCCCAAAAATAATTGAGAGCGACTATTGGTGCCTTGTGAGTTATCTAATGTAGATGGAGTGTATTAAATATTTTTTATTGTGTTTTGTTTGCGAATAAAGATTTATTACTATACCAGAAAATTTAGTTGTATTTAAAATTCTGAATTACTATACATTAATTTAATCGCTATATTATAAATTTAAATGAGATTGAGATTTAAAATTCCAATAATATTTATTAAAAAAATTCTATTTCGCTCAGTGCCTTAGCCATGCTAAAACAGGTTCGAATCCTATATATGAGTGCCAAAAGCAAAATAATGTGATGACGACGGTAAATTAATTGAATTGGTTAATTAAAATGGACTAATTATGAGTTCCTTTTTTTTTAAAAACTCACCTCGCCAGAGACAAATGCGCATCCTAATTTTCAAGTTCACTTCTCTCACGGACCATTATGAAGTCCATCACTCAGGGTGCTATTTTTCGTCACAATTTAATCGTTGGACCTCCCTAACCGGTCCTTTTGATACGAATTTAGATCAAGTCAAAAATACACCTTTGGGCCACGTAGTTTGCGCTTAAAGAACGTATGGTCCCCCAGGATAAAATTGTTCATTAATAGCAAACTTTATAACAATTTACGTCATTAAAAAGGTGTAAATTTGTACAACAGTTTGATATCAAATATTAAAATTAACAATTTTGTTTTCTTCATATAAAATAATTTGTACCCGATTTAAGTCTCAAAAAACTCGTTATTATTTCTCTAAATATCCAACGTTTATAAATTTATATCTCACATCCAATAATTTTTAAAAAAGTGCTACCACAAAGATAAGAGATTTAGTCTGTAATTAAAAGGTCTAAAATTTAATGGAAATCTGACAAAATAGATTGATTTGACTAAATTCAACCTGGAAAGAATAGCTTGCAAAAAAATTTTAAATTGTTCGATGTGAGGTATAAATTTATATTTAAGATAATCATCCATCAGGACTTCAATGTTCCATATGTTGCTGATTTAGCCAGAACCAGATACCAATCCTTCCGTAATAAACTTCCCAACCACCCAAACCAACTCGTTTCTAACCTGGCTTCTCCTTCACTACCTAATAATCCTCCTAGGTGTCTGAAAAGAAGATGGCCTCGAGATCTTCTCCTTTAGAAATATTTTTTGGAGTTCTATCAATGGGTAGATTCTCCACATGTTTTTATCATGTCATAATTTCACTTACAGCAAATTTACTTGATGTGTACATATGTATACAGTTGTAAATATCAATAAGTAAATTATTGAAAAAAAAAAATTTAATTGTCCTTGAGGATGGCCGAAACGTTAGACATTTAAAATTATAATAAACAGTGTTTGCGAATTAACTTGGGTATAAATTATTTTATTTAAACTTTAAAACCAATATCGAAGAAGTAAAAAGATTATATACCAATTAAAATTAATTTTGGACTGCAATAAACTGCTGCAAAGAAAAAATATTTGAGAAAAAAATAACAAAAATGTGAATCTCTTATGAAGAGGTCAGAGTGAACGCCACCCCCTTTGCCCTATTACCCTCCTCAAAATTGGTATGGAGATATCTAGACAGGGGACAGCTATTATACTAGTAACATACTTATATTTATTTCAATTTTTCTAGATATATTTTATCTAACTGCATATATTGCATTGAACAAAACTTTTTTTTTTTTTTTTTTTTTTTTTTCGTTTTCGCTACGTTCTTTTATAACTTAATCAGAATTTCTTCAGTAACTTTTTTTTTTTATTTATTTGTTGATATTTACAACTGTATAAAAAAATACAACCAGTTAATTTGATCATAATGACATAATGATATGATACAGGATGTAGAGAAACTACCCAGTTGTAGAACTCTAAAAACAGTTTACAATATAAGGTCACGAGGCCATCTTCTTTTCAGGCGCCTTGGAGGATTGCTTCAGTAACTTAAAATTTTGTACAAATACATTTGATTCTATGAATATTAATATAATCAAATTTATTTTTATCGCATAGAAGTATTATTTATGTGCATTGTTGAACCAAACACTTCTTATATTTATCGTGCTGATAAATCCAAAACTCACCCTTATATGGGTATAAAATATAATATTATTATTGGGGATGATTTAATTTGAAATTGATTTTGTAAAAAAAACAAAAAAAAAAAAACGAATCTATATTTAATATATCATTAATAATTTTATAAAAAAGGGGATGTTCTTACTACAAAGTTTATGCGTATTCAGATCAGGTCTTTGTGTTAATTTTACGACTGGGCAGTAAGTCGAGGTCTGGTAATGGATCGAATTATCTAGATGACAATAGAACAGTTTTGAATAATTTGAACTTTCCCACATTTCTATGCACGTAACAGAATTCACTAAATAATTTTCTCTAAAAACGTATTCATATAAATATATACATTTGATAAGTTTAACAACGATATCATGTATATCTTAATTTATATTTTCTTTCTTGGAGTCTTCAAAATTTACTTTTAATTCATTATCATTGGTAATGAGAAGAATTTCATAGAGTAGTCACAAAAGACCCCTGAACTTTACCTTCTAAAGTTTAAGAACAGTAAATGTTTTTTTTTTATCTTTGTATTAACAAATTCACGTCATCAAAATATTATGTTTTAAAATCGGTTGTATTTTTTTTATTTATCATTTTATGACAATTTATGAACAGTACTGATGCCAATTTATAAACAGTAATGCCATTCTTAATAGCCTTATCCTCATGTATCGGAGACGATAATTATAGCTAAATAAAATTATAATTATTTCAAAAATCGAAAATTGGATGCCTTATATTAATATATGTTTTTTTTGTTAAGATTCAATACAAGTATTATAAAAAAAGATATTGATGTGATATTGTTTTCCTAGCCTTCATTGTCTACAGATAAGAAACATATTTTTGATTCTTCTTAAAAAATATACAGCAATTGTATTTTTTTGGCATAACCCATATTTCAGAAATTTTTTGTTATTAACTTACAATATACATTAACAATCTTGTTATATTAACCAATATATATATTTCGAGTTTCTTCTGTAGTTGCCTGCATTTTAAGAAATTTTTGAGTTTGTAATTATGTTTTAGTAGGTGTTCTATGAATTCAACAATAGTAAATAAATAATAACCAATATTACATAATTTATTTTTATCAACGGTATTAGATTTTTTTTAAATTAAAACTTTAAAAACTTGTAAACAATATAATGTATTTATTTATTTAAATAGAGTTATCAGAACTTTAAAATGATATTTTCGGGAGAAATATCACCAATAAAAGTTATGAATGAGATTTTCCTTTTGTATTTTTCTTTCATCTAAACCTTATTACAATTTTATAAAACAAACCCTGTGAGCAGCAATTTTGCAGTGATAAAAATTATGACATTACTAAAAATTTATCTCTTGACTATATTTACCAACACAATAGATTTTATCTACAGATTATCTTTAGCTTATTAGAATAGATTTCCTCCTCAAGAAACATTCCACATCTATTCATAGTTCAATTAGCTATGATTGTTATTACATTACTTGGCTTATTTGATGGTTTGAGTAAAAAATAAAAGTAATCTGTACGCGAATTTTATTGGTATAAAAATAAATGGCCCTCTCGTTTTAGTTATACGGAATGATATTTGAGGCGACAGTTTGCTTATCTAATCTATTACGTTACAATTACCGGCTCGTGGATCATTGAGCGTAGGATAAAATGCTGCCTCATAACGCCTCGAGTTGTAAATTATACGTAGTGAGTTTATTCAGCAGAAGCCGACACACTTGACTTATGAGCTGTTAAACAAAAGAGGAATTTCATAATTTTTATCTTAACCTGACTTAATTCAAATCAAACGTTTCATGTATGATTATAGTCTAGAAGCATAATAATTAACATTCCAAATTTTGACATTCTTAATTTGATTAATTGAATATCAATGTTCAATTGAACAGTGTATTCTCAAGATTTCCCTCTCTACAACATATATATTAAATTTGATATAAAATTAAATATTTTCTTATAATAATTTACTGGTGTTTTCATTATTATGTTCTGAGTTCCTTTCACATTCAATTATCGTATCGTATTGTCTAAATAGTTATGAGAGATAGTTGACCGAGGATGACTTGTACGAAGAGAAGATGGTTGTGAGTGCGGTCAAAATGAAACACAAATATGTTGTTTCGGCTAGAGTTTTTAGCCTTCATCAGGGCTAAGAACAGAACAAGATAACAATAAATAAGTATATAAAATAAAAAATAAAGTATAAACAGAATGATATAAAGTGAATAGTTTTGCAGAATGGAATTAATAAAGTGTAGTGATGAGAGAAGTGGAAAGTAAAATGAAATGGTAAAATAACATAATTAAGGAAATAAAATAAAAATGAAGTTATATAATGGAAATAAGTATGAATATATTAGTTATTAATAATTTAAAAATTGAAATATGGAAAGAAAAAGAAAATTGAGAAAAAGAAAATATATATAACCATAATAATTGATAAAGAGGCAAAATATAAGTAAAGTTTAACAAAAGAAATGAATAGAAGAAAAAAAAATTTGAAAACAACAATAATAATATATGGTGAACATAACTAATAATAATGACGTGGGTAAGGAAAATGAGAAAAGAAGGGGGTGGTAAAATAAAGATAGGAAAAAAAGAGAATAAAACGAACCTGTTAGCTTGAAGTGGCATTCTGCGCCGATAACGGTAAAACTCCGAATTAAAAAAGACGTTACAAGAATGACTTAGTGTTTTTAAGAGGGAACATTACGAGTGGGTAAAAAATTAAAATAAAAAATATTTAGAGGAAGAAAGCGTGTAAGAGGGTGACGAAAATTCTAAATAATTATTTAAAAACAAATTAATGTTTAATGAATAAGGAAAATTCCACATTGGTAATGAGTTAACACAAGGGAAAATTAATAAGATAAAGGAATGGATAAAATACTGTGGTATTTTATTGGATTTATGTGCTGTGAAGATAGGTTCTGGAATTTAATCATATATAAATATAGTGGAAAAACAAGATATCTCACAATACCTATTTTGTGAAGGAGAACAAATTTTACCTTAAAAACGAGTGTTATTTACACTTTAATTCTTAGTTTAACAGCGAATTTGAGACCGTCCATCCTATTTTTTTACTTAACCATCTTCTAAAAAATCTATTAGAAACCGTTACTCATTAAAAAAAAACAAAAAAAGTACCTCATTTTATCCCTGTGCATTCTTATGAAATCTATAAAGAAACTTTGATTAGAAAAAGTGTATATAAAAAAATGATATTCTCTAATTTCTGCGAAGATTTTGTCAGGAATTTTGGTATAATTAGAATTTTAATTATTCAGTAATTTTTATTTGGGCAACAATTAAATAAATTTTTAGAATAAAACGTTATTTCTTGCTCGATTTTTAAGGCCTAATACGGTATGATATAGAATGGTGTTTGCTTATTATTGTTTGATGGAATAGTGGTATCAAGACCTTTCCTACCGCTTTTTGATGTACCTAAAATCAAATTATATAATACGAGTTAGATTTTCATTTCTATCTATACCATCGTAGCCTAATGCAATTAAAAAGTACATAAAGTTAAATAAATAACATAACTTAATACTTATTTACTGATCTGGTTAGTTTTGTTGTTAATTATTCCTGTTAGCCTAAATGAAAATTATCATTTTGGTTATTTCTACAGATTTGGTCAGCAGGAAGTAAAATTTTGTATATCCAAAATATATAAACTTATTTCTTACACTTATATTTCGGTTTCACCCATGAAGTGTCCAATATTAGATTTTGATACTTAAAGAACATTAAAGCATTGTATGTTGATACCTAGTACATTATTAATTATCATTAATAAAGAGTTTCTAATCCTCTATTTACTGACAATATTTTTTCTCTGTAGCCATACAGAATTTAGTTCCATTTAAAAAATGACAATGCAAACACGCAATTTCTGAATGATTTATGATTTACAAATTTACAGTAGAGAACAGGATCACTAAGAGATTTTTCTGAAATATTCAATATTTGTTAAACAAACTTTTACAAAACCACTCCACAAACCATAAAAGTAATGAGCAAATCGAAAAAAATAGTTTTAATATGTTAATAACAGTGAGGTTGATTGGGCATCAGCGTTCTCCTAACACTCCAGGTTAACTGACATGAGAGGTTAATAGTTTATAACATTTTTGCTTAGTTCAAAATTGACAAAATGATTTTTATAAACATAATATGGTTAGTTATAGCATGGAATATGTAAGATATATAAAT
The DNA here is from genome assembly GCF_000696795.3 of Halyomorpha halys. Taxonomy (NCBI): domain Eukaryota; kingdom Metazoa; phylum Arthropoda; class Insecta; order Hemiptera; family Pentatomidae; genus Halyomorpha; species Halyomorpha halys. Next base: position 814,504 of record NW_027111312.1, on the reverse strand, counting down.
TTACGGTTACTAAGGATAGAGAGAAGAAAAAAATAAATAAGTGTTCTTATCTTCTAGGAGACATAACAAATGTGATACCATTTCTTTAACGCGCTCTGTAACAACTTAAATATGCAATGATGACTACCTTAAATAGTTTACTAGACAGCTAAATTTGATAGCTAATACACTAGTGTCCGTTAACGTTTAAAGTACATTACTTAGTTTCTTTTGTGTGTTTTTTTTTTTTTTTTTTTTTTGTAATTTGGTCCAGCGTTAGGAAATTAAAATTATGACAAAAAACAAAAAAAAAAAAAATGAACCATTTATATGCGATGAAGGAAAAAAGAGGACAGGTTCAGGAGCAGTATATTAATTTAGGAGGAAAATATTTTCCTATGGGCTTAGGATGAAAGTCCCTGGTGCCTCCCGGCTTTGCATATTCTTCAGGCACCATCAAAATCTTCTAATTTGTTTTTATTCAACCTAATATTGGTCAAAAAATAGGAATTTATTTATTCTCATCTCTCATATCTTGTCATTTACAAACAATAATTCCTGTACACATAACATTTATTTTTTTAATTAATGAAATATTTTTTATTTACTTTTCTCTTTTTTTTCTTTTTTTTTTAACTTTGACGTCATATACATTGTGCATGCCTGTATATTTCCAACTATCATCATATGTTTCTAGGAATAACTTTTTATTATGAAGCATTTGACTTCCTTAAATTTGGAACAGCAATAAAAACAGTTATACATAAAAACGAGGAAACCGGAAAAAAATCATTCATTCATTTATTTTTTAAGAGATTAAATCATCTATTTGTGAAAGAAAATGCATTTTTCTTTCGCATACATTTCATAGAATGTTTTTAGCGAAAATGTGCCATTTCATCCATGATCAAGCTAATAATTATTATATTTCGTTGAAAACGTAGTTTAAAGAGCATCGGCATGAGAAGTATTAGTTTAAATCCATTTAAGAAATAAAGAAATAAATAAAAAAAAAGCAGTTGATGGGTTGATCTATAAATAAATTTAACACTAAGTGGAATCCTTATGATTTTTTTTTTTGCATTTTATATTTTTGAAAAAAGATATGTAGTTCGGAAAAATTATTTTACTATAGATTAAAAAAAAAAAAAAGAAATCCTATGATTCTAGAAGAGTTGTTCCTTGGAGTTCCGCAAATCTCTTTCAGAGGTTCCACGAAATAATTTAAGAATTTTTTAAAAATTTATTTATTGCTATTTACAACTGTACATTATAATACATTTAGTAAATTTGAACTCAGTTAAATTGGAGTGTTACAGCCGCGTAGAGAAACTACCCATTATTGCAATATATATAAGCATATTGCATAATATATTTTCTTCTCTTCACTTTATCTGTATCAAATTTTAATGTATTTTTTTTTAGAATTTTCCCAATTCTACCATAAGGGTCCCGCCGTTAAAAAAAAATTTGGGAACCACTGTTCTACAGACATCTCGAAAGCAACTTTATATTGGTGTACTAAGCAACGATGGTTGATATGCGATCTCGTTTGAATGATGCGTTTTATTTATTTATTTTTAATAACTTCTTAATACTTTAAAAATTATAGCTTTTCTATTCCTTAGGAACTTAACGAGGTATCACTATTTAGGTGAGAATGTCTTGTGTTTATAAGATAATACATTACTGAAAAATATTTCGACCATCCTTTTTTTGTTGTCCATATTGGTGTAACATATTATATTAATTTAAATTATTATTATTATTGGCAAGACAGACCATGGAGGTCCAAGGCTTCGCGCGATGTACTTAGGAAATAAATCACGCGTTTCATGGCGTGGTTTCATAGGGTGGGTTCGTCAGTCCCACGCCTATTTTTGTGAGTGTCACCCATTGGCTAACGGGCCTCACAAATGCCCGGGTGAAAGGCTGTGAGTAAGTATTGTATAATTATATGCTTGAAAAAATCCCGGATAGGACCGGGGACTCGAACTCGCAACCTATGGGTTGGCAAAAAGGCGCGTTACCACGCTGCTACCGTCATCCCCTTTAGTTTATAATTATAATCCTTCAAATTTACCGGTTCTTGTTTAGTTATTTTGACAAATAAAAAATCTGTATTTTTACATATTGTATCCTTGCAGACAAAAATAATTATCTTATTAGACTTAGATCAGAGACTCGGTAAATTTTATTATATTTGATTAAAGAACGTCTGGACTGTATATTTCAAAATTTTGAGTCAAAATAAGTTTAAAATACAAAACTTTAAGTTATGTTTTTGCTCAAGTGCTAGGAGCATACTTTTGGCCCACTGTTACTTCGGTTTATAAAACATTTAGTATTATTACCGCTAACGTTTTGTTTCTATTTCTATGTACTCATCTTTCCGATCGATTATAATCATGAACATGGCCAACACGTGGCCGGAACTTCATTTTTTAAAAATAAATAACCTCATCAAATACGATCTACGGAAAAAACCTTACGTTATATCTTCTCAAGTCACAATAGGCAAATATTTGAACAAGGAAATGATTGCCTGCAATTCCGAAGTACAAAGAAAACGACATGAATGCAAAAGGAAAAAGTGAATGGAAGTCTGATTTATCTCTTTATTCAGTAAAAGTAAGGAGATGAATTTTCGGATCTCAAAGGACACAAGATAGATGTCTCCCGGCAAGCTTATTTGTTTCCTAGTACCTGAATGTATCAGAAAGGAGTCCTGTTTCAGGATTATTGCTATCCCGAATAAATTCTTCATATTATTAAATACTTTCTCCATTAAATTTTTAAGCAAAAATATAATTATATAAGCCGTGGTGTATCTTTTAAATTATTTAGGATTCTGGATTATGCGGCATTTTTTTATACTATCAAAATAGTGGCTCTAATCGAAATTAAAAAACAACATGAAAAGTAAATAGAATCTAGCTGTAATATGACTGGGTATGTAAAATATTGAACATATCGAAGAAATTAATGTGTTGAATCGAAAATTACAACTACTAAGAGGAGTAATTTGATTATTTTTATTTAAGAGCAAAATTATTTTTTAAAGATACCCTTATCTTATAATTTTATTAAAAAAAACCTCCACATCACTTTTATTTCTTAAAACTATTAATACAAGATATAGAAGTCAACAATAGTAACTCGGTGGTTGAATTGACTCATTTTGTCATACGCCAAGCTAAAGAAAATATAGACTGGGGTGGAAATTCGAAAAGCTCCCTCTAAAAACTTATTCAACTTCAAAATTCAACGATTTTTCAGCATAAAAAAGCTTTAATCTGACTGTTGCGAGGAATGAAAATGACAATGAATGAGTCCTTACTTCCTAACGAAGGCACTTATCCCCCAAAAATAAAAAAATATTAATTGGGCCAAAGGCAAAAAAGGTTTTCCCTTATTCTGAGAAATTTGATGCATTGTGAGTTATAATGAGGGTCTTCATATAAGCTTTTGTAGTTTATTTTATTTCTGCCGCTACAACACATGATTCAGAACTTAGTTGGTTGTGCAAGGCTTTCTTCCTAGTAAAGAGTATCTCCTTGTAGTACTTGAGCAGGGGTGAAAAAAAGGCAATTATTTTACCCCAATTTTTGATTACTTTAATGAAAGCTATGTATAATCACTAGTCAAAACTGATGAGTCTGCCAAGTATAGGTATAGAGAATACAAAATGGCGGATGTTTCAGAAATTTAAAAAAAAAATGATTTTTTCTTTCCGAACTCCATATCTCTCAAATTATCAATAACACTCAAAAACCTAATATGATATCATTTAAATAAGAGTAAATATTTTAAAATATGAGCCCAAGTAAAGCGATTTATTTACAATATTTCTAAGAAATAGGTCTTTAAAAAGCAACATTTCATAAAAGATGCTCTGAAAACTCATTATTTAATGAACTTATTTTGAGAAATCTATATCTAAAAAATCATTTGATGTAAAAATGTCCATTAACGCTCAAATTAAAGATAATTTAATGTACTATAAAATAGTTTATAATGTTTATCTTCGTAGGAATAGTAGTTTATGATCTTTGGCAAAATAAATTTGTATTGATATTCATCAAAAAGTTGATTTCTAGTTGTTCGAACATACTTTTTGCATTTATAGAAAACAATATCTCAGAAAGTATCAGATGTACATATGTCTGTTAGCAGTCAAATTAAAGAAAGTGTAATGTGCTATAGAGTTATGTATTGCACATATCATGGAAGGGGGAGTTGTTTTCATCACGTTTGCTAAATTAATTGATTTGGACAAAATTTCATGTGCAAAATTCATATTCATATTCAAATATCATGAAATCTACTACCTCTACGGAGATATTTGTAATTTATAGCACATTTAACTAGCTTTAATTTGAGTGCTGGTAGACATCTGTACTTCTAATACTTCCTCAGATACTGTTTATCATAAATACAAAAAGTCTGTTCGAACAACTAGAAATCCACTTTTTTGTTAATTTATTTTGTCAAATATCATAAAAACTACTATTCCTAGATGGGCTTGATTCATGGTTGGTTTAACAAAAAAGTAATTATTAGCCATAGCCGGAATTCCTTACCAATGTATATAAAACATACATACTAACTATACTTAGTAAATCGAGTAAAGCACATCATCATGTCTAAATGAATCCTCATCCATTTTAGGATATTATTATTGGTAACCCGTAAACAATCTTGACTCAAATATATATTTATTTGATAGTATTATCGGGTAAAAAACAGTAAATTTCCATTTTATTATTTCAAATAGATTTTATAGTTTTGATTAACTTCAATATTTTTAAATATTATAGTAATTCTCTTTTATAAATAAAAAATATAATTTGTAGTTATTTTATAAATTAATTACTTTTAAACATATTAAAACCTAATTTGTTTAAAATCAGGATTAGGATATAATGGTTTGAATATTTTAAATAGTCATTTATAAATTGTAATATTTTTTTATGTACTGATGACATTAATTCAATTTATTTCATTTTGTCTGTTTCAGGTATGGTATTGCTACATTGCATTGTGTGAAACCTCCTTTACGTATCTATTAAAATTGTCAGATTTTTTTTAAACAGTAAAGGTTAGTGTGATTTATGATGTTTCCGTTTATAGTTAGTAATGATATTCATGTGATGCACGCATGAGTGCCTTTTATTATGGTTTAAAAAATGATGAAAAAAAAAGCCAAAATGAGGGAGTGATGGAAAAACGCCCAAACTTTACTACAATAAATAATAAGAAGTATTTTTTAAAATAGAATCCTCATGTAATTACTGACTAAATCATATTTATTTATAATCTTAATATTTTCTTGAGACTGGTAATTTTTTAATAAATAATTCAAACACTATCCATTATAGTCTCAAAACTTATTATTTCTTTTATACGTCCAACGTTTCGGCTAATCCGGCCATCTTCAGGGACAATCTACTACAAACAGTTTCTATTACATGTATGATCCTACAAACAATTTAAATACTTAACATTACTATTTATAATTTACCTTACCTCAATACCACAAACATATAATTTAAACCACTCTAAAACTTCATGCAGGCTATTCTGCTCAGGTCAAAACATTAATATCTATGAAACATTAGGTAAAATTATTTT
>NW_027111312.1:796415-804355 GCF_000696795.3 Halyomorpha halys | reverse complement strand
AAATGTTATTGGAGTTCTATCAATGGGTAGATTCTCCACATGTTTGTATCATGTCACTATGTCACCTACAGCAAATTTACTTGTTGTATATATGTTATACAGTTGTAAATAACAATAAATAAATGTTTAAAAAAAATGTTATATTTTTGTCAGTGTTCTATTTGAAATCTATAGTGATACGGTATAGCAGTATAGGTATCGTACGAGTATCGCTTTACGTTTTTGGCAGGTTTTCGTCTTATGATAAATTAAACTTTTGAAGCATGATGGTGGGCACTCAGCGGCCTGCATGATCTGAGATCGAACTTAATCGATGTCTATAAGCGTTGATGCAGAAGCAATTTCATCACTGATCTTTTATGTTTCCAGCACTGAATTTATCAAGCATATAGGCTTTCATGAGTATTATTCGATTCCTTATGTGCTGCCTTCCCAACCGAATACAAATTTTACAATATGTGCTTTTAACGTGCCTGGAACATTTTTACCAGTGGTGTGATTTTTAACGTGGATCCTATTTAAATATACTGCAACCCTTTCGAAAAGTTTTTATATTCGCAATCCATACAACTTGAAGAACAGTTCTTTGGACTATCACTCCCAATCACTCAATCATAATTTAACTAGGCGGAAGTAATTGTGTCTTTGGATTAACAACACTAGGCACCTCAAGCGTATATATTCACCTCTAAATATTTGATATTTTGATTTTAAATTATTCTTATTTGTTTCAAAACATTATCATTATTATTATTATTCACGATGACAATTGCAAAGGATTACAAACGATTGGTAGTTCATTACAAATAGGTAATTGAAGAGGAAGCTTTAGCAATATTTATATTCTTGGGTTAAGTAAAAAATAATATCACTAGTTGATGTGGCCACAGCCTGGTTGTCCTAGACGCCATTACTCTATGACTATTGTATGCTAGGTTCTACGTATGTTTAATTTGGAGCCTTGAATACTGTGTTGATAAAGAAGGAAAAAATAGAAATATACAATTTAAATATTCCTGTGAATGGATGAGACAATAAAAAATAAAATAATAGGTGAAAACAATTTTATATGGTTGATAAAAAATATAATTATTTTAAACTTTTCATTAATCACTGTAATTAAATCAAATTCGTAACTAACCAAACTAACACCTATTGTAACCAATTTTTGGTTAAACCATATAAAAAATTGTTTCATAAATATTATTCTAAGTTAGAAAGAGAATAGAGGTTTATTTTATTTGTTCAGTATGATTGTAATTTATTTCAAGTACAGTCCAGTTCATCAATACCAGCATATAAAAATTAATTATCCTTAATTTTTACTTTAGGAAATACCTGAATTAAACAATGAGTTAATTAAAAATCATTAGAGTGTTTTTTTAGAAAATCACAAAATGTAAAATCGATGATATAAAATTGATAAAATAAAATATAGACTTCCGTTAAGTCAAAAAGTTGCCGCAACGTTCCAGTGATTGATAAAAGCTGAACTTGCGATGAGTCGATTTTAGTGAAAATATTATACAAAAAAGTAGTATGCCTCGCGTACACATACCTTAGGTACATTATTTCAAGATTAGATTAGATTAGATTTTTATTCAGGGCGATCAACATCTAGGTTATTACACCCTTTTTACTTCATCTATCTTTTTGACTTTGACATTTGATTATAATAATGATTACTCATTTAAATAATTACATTACTACATTACTATTTAAATAATTACATTATTTCAATTGGCTGCGACCATCATGGATGGACCCGGCAGCATATATATTATAATGAATTATTGCTAAATCTGTTTTATCATTTAACTTCTCTGGTGTTTGAGTGTTAGTTTAAAAGTGCTATCTTGATAATGTACATCATAGTGCCTCGAAATGCACTTTTGAGCAACCTAATTTTCAAAAAGTTTCCTCAAAGACTGCAGTTGGCTTCGTATGATTAAATATATGCCATACTGGTCCGTATACTTCTCCGGGTTTGGAACCAGCGGGATGCTTACCCACGTATACAGACACAAACTATTTTGCAAGACTATGTTATTAACCTGCTAGATAGTTTCGAAAGGGTAATTCTGAGGAGGATCTTAGGGCCCATATGCGAGAATGGTAGTTGGCGAAGAAGGAAAAATTGTGAACTGTTTGGACTCTACAAGGAATGTAGCATCTCCTCGTACATCAGGATACAGAGGCTTAAATGCCTTGGCCATGTGATAAGGCTCAGTTAATGAATTTTTCAGGATCGTTATATTATATATCGTTGTGTTATATCACTCCTTACTTTATATTTTATATATAGTTAAGTGAAAGTACAAGTATGTTTACATATATTTCAGTAAGCAGATGAAGTAGATAAAAAATACATGCCAGCATTTTTTAAGACTACTGTAATTGCTCATTTCTTGAACATACATGTCCTTAAAAGTGGAACACCATTTCAGTGTAATCACAACTCCGTTAGGAGGAGATATAGAAGCTTTGGCGGACATTAGTGAGCATGCAACGGTGTCCACTTCCTTGGGAACGTTGACGAAACCCTGGAAAAAAGTTGGTAATAGTTATGTAGATTGCAACTGTCAGGCCCAGCGGTAATAAAGGATTTGCATAAATGCATGCGTGATAGGCAGCGTAATACTCATGATCAGTTTCCTGCGGTTATGAAAACGCTCATTTCTTGTATTAAAACATTTCATGAATTGTAAGAACGGTATTAAGATGGAACTAAAAGCTTGTCAGGCAAGATTTTGAGGTTCGTTAGGTCTACAGTAATGCCAAACGATTCGTTACCTGAGTTTTAAAACGGGTCACCTTCGTAACTATAGTATGCGTAGTGCTTGTTGAGCAGGGGCCAATGAGAAGAATAAAGATCCGACGGGGAGCAGCGCGCTCATTGGTTCCCTAGCCTGATTAGCATACAACTGATCCATATTCATATTTCTGCATATTTTAACACTTGAGGAAAATATTCGTTTGAACAAAAAAAATTGAGTGAGTTAAACCAGTTTATGTTCATAAGACTCTTGCCAACATGTAAGATGCCCCCGGAACGGAAATGATATTAAACTATTTAATAATATTAAGAAATATAATTTGTCAATGTTAAATTTATTCCCACTAGGCATTCTGTGCTTTCGTTTCACCATGGTATTCTTACTACTATCATGTTTTTATATTTACAAAATTATTTTCTGTTAAGGCTTTTCCTACTAGAGTTCATTTATTTGCTAGAAGTGCCCTCCGAAGCAACCATGACTGCTCTTGTAATTTTTACAACATTAACATTTTTGCAACACATTTAATTTACACTTAACATTGAACACTTTTTCGACGGAAATATACTTTTGATTCCAAATAACCAAGTCTTGCAAAATGGTTCATGTGTGGGTGTAAACAGCCTAAATCAAAAACGTAAATTAGTACGAAACTGAAATTCATATTTAAATATAGTTTTGCCGAGGATGCAACATCAACTTTTTTTTTTTTTAAGCTTTTCTCAAAAACGTCTTAAAGGATTTTGATTAAATTCAGTGAATCAATGTTAAATTAAGTAGTATTTAATATCAATAGTATTTAATTTCCACATTGAAGCAGTATTATAGAGCTTAAATGATAAATTTTGAAAACATCTTCATTTAAAGTACCTAAAATTTTACCTATTTAAAATAAGTGAGTAGTTCTCATTATTATCAATGATAAAATATTGATAAATACGAAATATTAAATAATTTTATAAGTTATTTAAGAACAATTAAAAGAAAAAATACAGAAAGTAGTTCGAATCGGAAAAATCCTAGACCGCCCGATCCTTTCCGATCGCAATCATATGTGCACAGCTTCGGTAATTTTGCTGAATCATTATAAAAAAATTAATATTTATAATTTTCACATCGTAATAGCCTAAAATACAAGTTTTTATAGTAAATGGAAGTTGTGTGATGCGAACACTATACCAGATTTCATTGGGGGTTGGATCATAAATTTTGTTTGGTAAAGGCTGTAGTCCCATGTTATTTTTTATCAATTAGTGCTTAAAAGAATTTATGAAGAATGATCAAGTCTGAATCGGAACCCGAATAACTAATCCAACAAATGCAGTAACGAAGTTCGAAAATTCACAAATTCCGAAACAAAACTGTATAAAGAATATTTTTTTTTTTAGTAGCGACTAATTTTGTTTTCAAATAACACTGAATCATGTTTTCATTATTATTCAACTCACGTACTAATAATTTTTAATATTTTTCATTCCGATCTGAAAGTAGTTTCAGCCGAAAAGAAAGAAAAGCTTTCAACAAGTACAATTAAAAGAAAGAACAAGCAGTACAAAGGTTATAAAGAAAATAAATTATAAATACTCTATGGCGCTCCACTAAACCATCTAATTCCTCCCGAATCCAATCCGTACAGTCCAAAATCCTTCGTAAAATCCTTAATGCTCCTTACTTTGTCACAAATGAAGTCACCCATCAGGACCTCAATGTTCCATATGTTGCCGATTTGGCCAGAACCAGATAACAATCCTTCCATAATAAACTTCCCAACCACCCTAACCAACTCGTTTCTAACTTGGCTTCTTCACTACCTTATAATCCTCCTAGGTGTCTGAAAAGAATATGGCCTCGAGATCTTCTCCTTTACAAATATTTTTTGGAGTTCTATCTATGGGTAGATTCTCCACATGTTTTTATCATGTCATAATATCACTTACAGCAAATTTACTTGATGTTTATATATGTATACAGTTGTAAATATCAATAAATTATAAAAAAACAATTTTCAAAATTTATCCCTTTAAAAAAAACACAGTAAATTAAAGTATGGTGGGTTCATTATGGGTTTGTGGAGTTATTATATTAGATTAATAAAATATTGGTCATTTGTGAAACTTTCGCATCTGCATTAAATTTTCTTCTCTTTGTTTCATAAAAATACCAGCTTGAAATTTTAATCTAAAATAGTAACATACTATAAGGTTTGAGGGATTCATCTATTTTATCTTAAAATATAAAATATTATTCCAATATTCGTAAGATCTAGAGTAACTAACTTGAAGAATGATTTATGGCGTTGATAGTATATGGAGATATCCCACGACATTATCACAATGATGCTATTACTACACCTTATGCAACGTTAGATTCCGTAATGTAGTGACGAACTTACGCAAGGGGTTGCACAATTCAAAAATACCTCTTTGTAATGTAGCATAATTTTATCTGTATAATAAAATCACATACGTAGAACGGTGACAGTACACCCTCATCCTAGGAGCTCATGTTCCAAACAAGGGTGTACCTAGGATCAAACTATGGGGGGGGGGGAGGGAGTTGTAGGTGGCTCAGGTTGTGAAATTTCAACACAGGAAAGGCTAATGAAACCAAAATTTTAAGAAAATTATAGCAGCCTTTAGTAGTTATCACAATTATTTGATTGAAAAAAAATATTAAATGTCAGGGGACTGTTGCCCCTCCCTGCCCCTCGCTGGGTACGCCCATGGTTTGGAATAAAAATATTTATCAGAAAACCAAGTGCAAATATTTTTCAATAATATGTTTGATGAAACCAAAAAGTATTATTCTGGTAAAGTTCTTAGAGTTTTTGTGATTGATTTTTTAAGGAATTTAGTTTCCTTTTTTTTTTTTTCCTGCAGAATGATTGAAAAAGTTGATAAACTTCACCGTTGCAGTAGTAATAGGTTGTCTTTTGACTAGAAATAACTATAACAGCTGCAAGATTAAACTGTAATACTTTCAATTACTCCGAATTCAAAGGAAGGTTTTGTGAAATGGAATTTAAAACGTGGACAGCATTCAAGCTTGCGCCATAATGTTTTTAGTAGGAAATAATTTTGTCTTCAAATAACACTGTGTCGTAATGCTCTATCATTTATTCAACTCGTATTCTACTTTTAATATTTTCACCCGTCCTGAAAATAGTCTCACACAAAAAGGAGAGAAACCTTTCATCAAAGTGTATTTTCTATATAATTAAAGGGAAGAAAAAACAGTTCAAAGACTATTTATAAAATAAATTGAAATGATGATGGAAGATATATGAGGACGAAAATGATATTTCGGTGGCTAACAAATTATACCGATATAAAGTCTTGTACTAGCATCGCTTTAATTTTAAACTGATTTAATATGAAAAAAATTAGTGGCGCAACTTTCACTCTATGCTGATACCACTAAACACTGCATACATCCTTCCAGTGATGCCCCTCCAAACCCAATTCTACTAAACCAGTTTTAATACAATCCTCCTATCTACGTTTCGGTCTACCCCCGAGGGAGAGCGGAGGGATCCGCTCGTTACTAAGCCTTACAACCTTACATGCCTATTTTATACGCCACAATCCTATAACTTGAATTATATTTACCGGATCTAGGTCCCTTAATTCAGTATTGTGCAATCTTCTAAATTCTCCCGTTTATTCATCCTTTTTCGGTCTGGATATTTCGTGTTATATATTTTCGAAAACCTTAAGGCGCTGTTCATCCGTTAGTGTAAGGGGCCATGTCTCGCATCCATAAAGAACAGTGGGAAGAATAATAGTTTTGTAAATTCTAATTTTTAAGTTTTTCAATAGAAAGCGCGAGCCTTTTTAAAAATAACAAGCATTTCCCGCCTTCAACCTGGCTTTTATTTCCTCATCAATTTCGTTTTTTCTAGTTACCGTAGACCTTAAATACTTAAACATATCAACCTGTTGAAACGTATTTCTTCCTATATCTATATCACCGAAATTCCTTGCGTGTCTACTGCTAAACATGTATTTTGTTTTATCCGTGTTTATTTCAAGACCTAGTTCCTTACTGGAGTTTATTAACGCGGTTGTATTTGGTTCTACAGTTTCTTTGTCCTCACCCAATAATACTAAATCATCAGCAGACCCAAGCACCGGTATTTTACCACCCAAAGTTAAACCCTTTTCGTTATCAATTTAATTATGATGAAATTAATCTCTGAAAATTCAAACCAGCTATTTCTTTATTATTCAGAAGGACAATCCTCTAATTATATTTTTTATAAAATCAATTAAAATCTGAAAATTGTAATAACTATCATGAAAAAACAATAATTATATATTTTATAAACATACATCAATTGTTTAATACCTACTATTAACTAGGATCTATTTAATTTTTTTTTCAAATATACTTTAATATATAATTTTGCTCGAATTTTAACCCGGCCTGAAAATAGTCTCACACAAAAAGGAGGAAAACCTTTTACTAACTTATATTTTCTGTATAATTAAAGGAAAGTAGTACAAAGATTATTTAGGATATGGATTAAAAGATGCTGGAGGATATCTGATGACGACAATGATATCTCAGTGCTTGTTTAATTTCTTCATATTCTACCCTGACCTTATCCACGAATTTTTTCAAACGCACACAATCATTCACGTGCTCAATCTATACATATATATACACGTGTGTTGAACGTGAGATCAGTTCAGTATCTTTGTGATTACTCTAAATTACTAACTCAAGTTAATCGTATTGTGTCGTAATTTTCTTCTACTTGCGTCAATGCAGGTTTTCCCAATAACTTTCTCACATCAGATAATAATTTATTATTGATTATTATAAGAAATCTTTGATTAAAAATTTTTTTTTTTAATTTAGGGAAATTTATTCGACATACTCCTTATGTTTTATAATTAAAGCTCATGCTTCATTATATCATTATAATAGTAAGAATAATATAGATTCATGAACAGATTTATTTTGTATACCCAAAAACAGTGTTTTCTAAATTCATAATTCTAAGCTGTTTCAATTTTGGAAAACTTATAATGTTTAAGTGTTGAATTTTGTAAAATAAGATTTGTGTTTGAAATACCAGAAAGAAAAGTAAATCATAACAATAAAATGAGAGAATTAAAGTTAGAATAGTGAAATTTCATTAATTTATTATATATATTT
>NW_027111312.1:767210-796365 GCF_000696795.3 Halyomorpha halys | reverse complement strand
TTTAGAAATTTTTGGTTTTACAAGAGTAAAGGTGATAAAGTGCAAGGGGAAGCCGATTCAATATTGATTATTTCTGTATTAAAATGATTTAAATTTGATTTTTGTTTAATTCTTAACACTTGAAATTGAATTTGATAAAATAAAATTATTTTTTGTGAAAGCTATTAAATAATTGGGTTGATAAAACATTTAAAAGCAATCAACAAATCTGCTAACTTATGACGTTTTGTATTACTTATTTTTTCTTTCAACAGTTAAACCCTTGTATATTCTACTTTTCATTTAAAATATTGTAATTTAATTTAAAATATATTATATTGTAATTTAAAAATGAAGTGGTTAATGGGATTCTTTAATCCTTAATTCCTCCATAGGTCCGATATCTCTTTTCCTAAAAACATTTATATTATTAATTATGTTTTAAAATGATACGTTTTAGATTAAAAAAAATCCAACTCATCGTTTACATTTAAATTTACTTTAATAATGTGGAATCCCATAATATTGCTTTCTTATGGTGGCTAATAATAATAGTCAATGAGAGAGTATTATTAGTTTTACCAACGTGGGTGTAACAATTATTTTCTACTAACAATTTCTTATCTCATATTGCGAAGTTTTCAATAGATAAGTCTTTATATTTATAAGTCCAGCTATAAATTTTATTCATATTAAAAAAAATTTTTTTTTTCAAGAAATGTAACTCTTACTACTTCAGAAGTCATTTATTTCAATCTTTTGGACGACGTTACAGACAAATCGTCCATTGTTAAATTTTATCAACGTTTTCTGTTAGATTTACATTATTATAATTATATTAACATATTGTGTACTGATATTGATCACTATATAAATTAGGAACAGCCATTTATTTGTATTTTATTATTTTACCTCAATTATTTAATTTAATATATCCTTATGGGTGGTTCCTTCGCAAGATTTCCAAGTGTATATGAAACATACTACATATTTACCTATTGTAGTATTTTGTACAGTTGTAAATTACATTAAATAAATAATTAAAAAAAAAAATATCCTCCTTTTAAGGGATTTTCGGAATCATAAAATTTTATCATTTGTCCTGAAATTGATATTTTATAACTATAATATTTAAAATAATGTATTATTTATATATGTTATTTAAATTTTTAATAAGAAAAAAAGTATGTATAATTTTAGCACATAATTCAAAATAATTTGTATAATGTGACTACTTATATTGTTTTACTATTTATATTAATAGGCTTCAAACAAGTTGTTTTTTACTAATGTTAAGTAAGCTGTGTATGAGACAACTCAATGAAATTTCGTATTGGACTGAGTACATTAGACAAATTTTATCTATTACAAATAGATTAGTCTAGTTCCATCTCTACTTTTTACATATACCGATTTATATTTATATTCTTTATGTTAAATATTTATTTTGTTAATGATGTCAAATTAATCTTGACCAAATCGTTGTCCAGAAGATTGAAATAAAGGAAGTAAGAATTATTCTGAATTTATTTCCTGCAAAATAAGTTCATACAACAATTTTTTTATTCCTTAGCCGCAAATTAAATAGTGAAATGTATTCATATTTTTTCTGCCAGAATTTGGCTATGATTCGATCATTTTCAAAAATAACTAATAAACCACATAAGATTCCTAAAAGTAAATTATTATTTTCCTATTTAATTTAAATCTTAGTTTGCTCATGATCAAAAATATTTTTAATTAATTATATCATCGTTATTGATTGATAGCTGTGACATATATAAATAATAGTATAAAATATGTATGCCATGTTTAAATAATTTGTATGAAAAAAAGTAAAAAATATCTGAGAAATTTTAAAAATTTTTCTTACAATTTTATATTGATATATATCTCGCTAAACACTTAAGTCGGACGTCATTGCTGCTTTTAATTATTAAATATAAGAATTACTTAAAGAATCAAATAATTAATACAGACATATAATGTCTAAATATCCCATCTAAAATGAGATTTGTAATTCTCTAAATTGAAATCAATATGTTTCCATAATAGTTTAATAGACCGCTCGTTATCGATGCTGGAATGCCCGGAGTAATAAAAGCAGGAGGCAATCTGATTGAGTGAATGAAATAGAGCCATTGATTGTCCAATCAGCGCCATAATCTTGTCCCGTTCCTTCCCCGATTGTTCAGCAATTGTCTCGGTCCCATATCTCTTTATCCCCCAAGGATTTATTTTTAAGAAGCTCAGAAGAAAGTAATCTCTTTTATAAACTCCTTAACAAAGCCTTTAAGAAAAGACTGTCCAATCCCAACCTGAGGAAAAAAATCCGTGTTTGCTAAAACTTGAATTTCTTCAGACTTGGAGCAAAAATTTTCTCCTTGAACAATATCTCTTGGCCATTGTCCGTAAGGGCTTACTAAAAATAAAATTACAATTAACCCAAATAATATTTTTTAAATTTGAAATATTATAATTTTATTTAAATTAGTCTGGATAACTTGACATCTCGTGAACTAATGTTGACTGTTTCAAATATAGAATCATAATAACGTAAATAATTATTGTAATTATATATCAATAAAGAGGATTTGAAAATAAAAAAATAAAATAAAATAAAAAAATAATTAGTTTTATTGAATATACAAAAATATTTATTTTACAGAATTTTTATAATCTGTTTTGAACAAAGAAGAAAAATTATCCAAATTATTTAGTTAAACCATGTATGAACAAATCATTTGATTCTATTTTTAGTCAGTTTTTTGAGGAAAATCTTATACTTTAATTTTTAGAGAAATTCTTGTGATATAGTCATAACTCCTTAACTCGAAACTTGACTTTCAAATCAAGACATTCAAGTCAATCTGGTTACCGAATTATTTATAATGAAATTGGACTTGCCTACGTATCAATTAAAAATCTTGATAATTTTTATTTTATACATGAATTTAATTTTAATGATTTCAGTCAATGGTGAGACAAAATGAATGTAAACACGAAGTAAAAAAAAAGAGAATTAGAAGAGAACCTGGAGGAATTGTAGTATTTTACGCAATTAATTGATCCACGGTTCATATTTTTTTTTTCATTTTAAACAGGACAGTGTTGGCTTGTTTCACAGTTGTGCTAAACACGTTAAAAAGCAATACATCAGGATCCTGTTTCATAATAAAGTACAAACTAATACTATAATTCTTGTATATGGTATAATTTCACTAACTTATACAATTCTACCAGATAGTTTTAAGCTCATGTAATATCACTAATAGTCGTCCCCATCATGAAAGAAAATGTATTAGTACTTGTAAATTATAATTATACTTTATAGAGGAGATCATAACAGAAAAAAAGGCAATCCTTCCCCGCCGGACCCACCCCGCTAAGTCCGCCGGGGAGCGACTGTCCTATATCACTTTAGAAATATTAGCTTAAAACGGGAAGAGGAGACTTTAAGATAGTTTAATCGAGCAATATTTAAAAGCGCCTGAAATTGAGAGACGGCACGAAACCCTCCACTCCCGCCCTCCATGATAGCCTTACTTATCTGACTTTTCAGACAATTATAGCGAGTAGGTTGTACTTGTATTCATGGACTAATACTATTAGCTTCCATTATGAAACAGGACCTAGGACAATTCTCAAAATGAAATGTATTCAGAGACCTCGTGGGGGGCCAAAAAGCAGTTTAATAGGCAGAATCAACAAAGATGCAAACTGGAAAACAGTACCCCAAGACAGGCGTACAGAAGGCTGGTTCGGAAAGCCAAAGTTTTAAATTTAATTTAGGTGGTATATAACACTTAATTCGGAGTAGAGAGTATAAAGGACAAACTATTCTTTGTTGGAGATAAAGTAAACAAACATACAAGCTGTTGTTTATCGAACTTTAGTAAATCAAAAATAATTTTTATTGATTTTTTTTTTTAAATCTAGTTTAAACAAGGAAATTGTTCTAATTATACCTAACGATTTTGACCTCACCAATAGTTCAGTACGAATAATTTTCACAATTCAGGTTTTATTTATTGACTTCGTTTTATCATTTGTCGTTTTTCAAAAATTATTCAATAATCATAGAATTACTCCTACTTGTTACATGAATTTTAACAATACTTCTAATTATGATTAATCCGGATTTTTTTCCAATCAAAAAATCTTTAGTTAGTGGCATAAAAACTAAGTAACAGAAAGTGACATATTAACTAGCATCACTACAGCAAATCTGCCGGTGAAATAACAATCTTGAAGGACAGCACAGCGTTCTTATAACGAGCACACAATTGACGTGTACAGTTTCCTGGCACACGTGGGTGTCAGCCATGTCTGTGTTGGTATCTTCCAAAACGGTTGGAACACGATAAGATAATTGATAAAAAAAGATCAGTCATCATCTGCAAATGTGCAAATCATTTTCTTATAATTTTAGAAATTTACAAAATAGTTCTCTATAATTTTTTTTTTTTAACTGAGAACCAACAACTCTCTTAATGTAATTAAAATTAGCCACACAATCGTCATATTAATTCTGAGAGAAGTCTGGACTGAAATAAATGTTTTAATTTATTAGCTTCCCTACTTTATTCTTCTTTTCAAAAGTATATAAGCCGATTAAAGTATAATTGTGCTGTAAATTGTTGTAAATCCATTGTGCTGTAAATCCATTGTGCTGTAAATCCATTGTTTATAGAACTTGAATAAATCGTAATTTAGTTTAATTTTTTTTTTTACTATTAATGCGATTTTTTTTTAGGATGAATGAGGTATATAGATGAAGATATATGCTTTAATATGTCAATAATGTTATTCAATTAATAAGTTTAAAAAGTCAGTCATATTTTTCGTTTTTCTTGCATGAGTTGTGTACATAATTTCTCCCAGCTCAGACCAAATATCTGATTCAAATTTTACGGGAAATATCAATTTGTCAGTATGAAAGGTAGTTTCATTTATACTCGTGGTAATTTTTTTTTAGTTCCAGAAAACCTATTATTAATAATTAGTCTGCGAAATTCGTCCTCTAAAGTTGTAGCACATTTTTTCTTCGTAATTAATTCTGTATTTGATGTAAATTCTTGAAATAATCCTACCTAATGAAATATAAAAACTATTTATTAATTATTCATGATTGAAAGATTTTCAATTACAAGATTCCTGATAAATACTAGTGTATATATAACCCCTCTTCTTACATTTCTGTAGGCTTTGGTATAGATGTAAATTACTTTAAAATGACTATATTAGTCGTGAAATATATAAGGATTTATCAAATACTTTTCTGTTTTTTTGTTGGAAATAAATCAGAGACACGACAAGAAAATTATATTTGGCTTACTTTTTTGCTGATTCGTTCATCATATTTTCTATTCGTACTGTATCTTAATTTTACCAAACTGCTGAAGCTGGAAGATCATTGATGATTGACCGTGTGTATAGATGAATGGAATATGGTCCGGGTGCGGTCAAAAAAATTCAAATAGTAAATAATTATATTTACTGCTAAAGCTGATGTTTGTTCAACTCATATGACCATAAAATTACCTTTCATATATCTCGAAATACCTAATTCTTCACCACTTTCACAGACATGAGTCTCTCTTGAACTGTCAATATTATCAAATTCATATGAATGTTGATAATATTGACGTGTTTCTTGACCAGGCCTGAATAGGTCAAGTATTTCACACGCTTTAGAACATTATGAACCTTGCATGGTTCTTCCATGAACGCCAGAAATAGTGAGGTAGGTGGTTTAAAAAAAAAAAAAAATCGTTCCACCTAAAAATTAGTAGATTCAAGTGACTGTCTTGGGAGGTTAATACAAAAAAACAAGCCATAATATTGTACTGCATGTCACAGCCGATATCGGCTATTTTCTGATCTAGACTACTTTTATTTCTCTCCCTACTATATTTAGAGTGTACTTACCTACCATAGATGAATGAAAGAGAAAAATGGATTTTAAATGAAATTATTAACCATTGTTAGCGTTTGCATATGATATGTTATTTTTTATTTTTAGTTAGTTTTCGAGATATTTTTGTTACCAATTTCACAAATAGTGTTCCAACGATAGTTACTTGTGACTACTGGTTAATTGTTGTGGCATTCTTTAAGGCCAATGGTCCTATTGGCAACAACGGTTTCTGAGCATCACAATGGTCTTGTTATCTACTTCATTCTGAGCCTACAATATACTGCCAACAAAACAATTTCATAGTGTGAATGAACGCTCCTCAGAATAGTAAATATCTTTCTCTGCTAGTGGGCTGTCATCGCCAACAATCCTCAACACTATTTAACATATGAAAAAAAATCTATTTATATACTCCTACATTCGTCCAAGAAAGTTTATAACGTCGAATTTTCGTAACTACTTAATTATTTTAATTGTTATACTTTCCACCACACTATTAAAAAAAAATGGTGAGTATATTTATAATTTTTGTCGAGCGTGATTCTGATCAAATCACCTCCTTGAACAACAGTTGGTCTAGTAACAGTACTTATTTACAAAGTACTGAATCCCTGACCCTTCATGGGTTGTAGTGATACAGATTTTAATTTTATTTTTATGTATAATTTAATTACATCTATTCATGAATTTAGGTTGATAAATTATAAAGATGGTTTTCAAATGATATCTACTAAGGTATTATTTCTGTAGGAAATAAATATTGCTAGATTAATTTTCATTTTACATGCTAAATACATTAGGAATATTTAACAAATATGAGGGTTAACTTAGAAAGACCGCAAATATTTTAAATAGTATGAGTAACTAGAAAATCCTTATTATACATCTGAAACTTCATCTTACGTTCACCCAAAGTTAGTAAAGTAAAAAATACAAAAACAAATTATGACAAGATTCACTTACACGACACTAATGTGACACGCAATAAGATATCAATATTGTATTGATTTCAAGAAATGAGGAGATGGGATTGATTGCCAGTGCGTGACTTATAGGGGCATTAGTTGTGAAGTTCACCGTTTTAAGGAAGTTAAGCACGGGCCCTCTAAAAACGAACTTAATTTAATTATACGATGTCAATTTTAGACGAATTCTTTAGAAGTGAAAAAGTCTTACAATTTTTAAAGGATTTCTTTAATAAAACAATACAAAAAATACACACAAAACTATATAAATGTAACGTTAACATCAAATAAAAATATTAAAATTCGAAAATATTTACTAAAATATTCTGAATAATAAAGAACAATAAAAAAATGTATTTATGGGTCAGTTTATGGTACTATTTTTTGTTTTACGATTATACGAGTTCTTCATGTGGTCAGCAATCACTCTCAATGAATGGTGCCAACGTTAAATAGGCTACATGTACTCCAGAAGTGGTACAACTGTTATTAAAGAATAAATAATTATCCGTCGTAGCTGGGTTCGAACCCAAAGCCAGGAGTTGACAGTCAGTGCTCCACTGAGTGACCTGTACTATTCCGAATTTTCTTTCAAAATAAATCAATTTCTGTCTTTTATTTTGCTAATTAAAGAAATACATCTATAGATCCAGCAATCATAATTTTAATTTAGACTTTCATTAAATTTCAAATGATATATATATATATATATATATATATATCAACAAATTTCTTCAATAACGGTTATTTATAGTTCTAATCCTAGGTTTTGTCCCCTCAATTCAAATAAAATAATATTACTGTTGTATTTTTTTTTTCAGATGAGCGGCGAAAACCACTGTGGGCTCAAAACAAAGCAGCAGGTATAAAGAAAATATTTGTTTATTAATAATTTAATTTTACTGCATGATATTTAAATTATTATTAATTCTCCTTTAATATTTTTATAAATTTGTAGGGTTATCGATTTTATTTGGCACAGAATATTTATTGATTACTCTTATCACTTGTAGTGACAGGTGAACGATAATTGACCAAATATACCATTTAAGAAGGCTGCTTACCAAATATCTCTTGGTGGTTTCTTACTTTGATTTTTAAATAATGTAATTATAATGAAAACTCAGAAATAGCAAGAAGAATCTATTTTAAATCATAAAAGAGATAACCCCAACTACTAAACTTATCTTAAATCTTCTATAATTTATAATTTTGACTGAAATTGCTATTTTAGTATGTAGTAAAATTTAATGGTTTGGGGCTAGAATGAGATAAGTTACATTGTTAACCCCAAAACAATTGCGAAATGCACTTTTTTTCTATGAAGCGTCTGTTGTTTGTCTTAAACCACAATCCTATATAAGACGTTAAATAAGAATTGTAAAATTTTTTTAAAATATTTTAATTGAACAATTTATATATAGGTTTGTCAAAATTTAAAAAAAAATTAGAATTCATAAATGTTTTTATTGCATTCCGGAAACTTAAAAAATGGAGGATAACTTCATTATATTTTAATATTTCCTAATTGGTGGGCTGTGAAATATAGTTTTAGGTAAATTGGCCAGAAGCAGCGGTTAAGGTGACTTGGTTTAAAGCCTTAAATGCTTGTTTATCCATTTATTTACTTTTTTTTATTAAGATGTAGGTCGCGGAATGGTTAGCCAATGAAGGATATTGTCGAAATAGATCAAGCCAAGAGGTTTCCAGATAAATAGTATTCATCCGCGCGGAACTATTTTTGGCTCGCCCAACGCCGCAGATTTCCAAGATTCTCGCTAAATCATTTTCCTGATTGGTCTCAAGACTGTCGATAATAAGCCTTTAAGTTGGCTAATGTTAAATTACATGGTTGATTAGAAAAACAGTGTAACGTTGAGGAAATTTACAGCTTTCAAATATTCTTTAAACTTTTTTTTTTTTTTACTACTTTGAATTTTAAATTTTATATTTACAAATCAGACAATGTATTTTAATAACATTTACGCAATACGTAATTAAACACTAATTTAAATTGACCACATTGTCAAATAACATGGATTATTTAGTCAATTTTGTATACTGTTTCATCGTAATATTGATTATTTTTACTATTATGAATTCAAAATAATAACAAAATGTAAGGCTTAGTTATAGAGTAATTAATTTTTTAATTTATAAACTCTAACGGTCTAAATTGCCAATCCATTACAAAAGACTGATCAACATGACTATTATAAGGCTTACGGAGTTGAGCTTTGGGACTAAACCATCACATTCCTTCGTAAAATCCTTAATGCTCCTTACTTTGTCACAAATCAAGTCATCCATCAGGACCTCAATGTTCCATATGTTGCCTATTTGGCCAGAACCAGATACCATTCCTTCCATGGAAAACCTCCCAACCACCAAAATCCACTTGTTTCTAACCTGGCTTCTCCTTCATTACCTAATAATCTTCCTAGGCGTCTGAGAAGAAGATGGCCTCGAGATCTTCTCCTCTAGAAATATTATTGGAGTTCTATCAGTGGGTAGATTCTCCACTTGTTTGTATCATGTCACTATGTCACCTACAGCAAATTTACTTGTTGTATATATGTGTATACAGTTGTAAATAACAATAAATAAAAATTTATAAAATCAGAAACACGGATGTATTGACCAATTATAAAAACATTATTAAAATGGCACTAGAAACTTAAATATATTCCTGCAGGCTTAAAAAAGGCACCTGAAATTCAAACGAATATATTCTATGCTAGTAGTAACAATCGACAATCCGGATGTCCTGGAAAAAATATCGAAGGTTTCACCACTCAGCACCTTCCTGTAGGAACAAAAGAGTTGCACTTGACCAATCTCAATAGCAAAGAATGCTTTAGTCCGCCTGTGCACGATAATAGAGTGCCGTGCCATTCGGGCCACGCGATCGTTGGCAATAAATCGTTTCGATAAAGATCTCGACTTTCTTTCCTAATGTAAAAACATTCATTACATTGCGAAATGAAGAAAGTTCAACACAGCTAAGGTGGAGAAATTTTCAAGTAAAAATGTAAATAAATAAATCTAATTATCTATCTCAAGCCCATAATGAAATGCTAATCAGAAAATAACCGCGAAGGAAGTGCACGGGACAAATTAAGGGATACAGTTCCTACCATTAATAACACTAAAATTAGCGGAGTGGATCGTTAATAAAATCGATTCACAATGACGCCACGAACATTGTCAAGACCTAACGATCCACGAAGGAGGCCATCAAAGAGGTTACATAACTCCGGCTTGTTCAATTAGTGTTTAGCCGAGCACTGAGGAGTCTCTCTTAGTCCCTCTTACTTTCACCTGGCTAAGCCCGCAAATCTCGACTTGATCATTTTCTTTTTTTCCGCTATTAAGTAACCTGCTTCAGTTTCATCACTTTAAATAGCCAATCTAGTAGCGTTAAGTAAAGGTTAGCTCGCCTAAATCAATAAATTATCTTTGGGTCATTTCAGAAAAATTGGGCATTTCGACTAACGTGAATATGCAATTTTAAATTGTGTGTTCCTAACTCATTTGTTACATCATTAGTTACATCCTAAACTTATTTTAGTGGCGTAAGCGTTTTGGTAGAAGTAGGAAAATGGTGGAAACCTTTTGGGGTAAGTGAAATAATAACAGAACCTCTACATCATCACTTAATAAAAATTAATTGATCAATCTTTTCAGCAAAAAACAAAAGAGATACGCTACGATATCTACACAATACTTTTGCGAAATGTGAAAAAAATCTGAGATGGTAAAATTCAAAACAACGAACGGAACCTTTTCCCAAAACGGAATCTCGGATGGGAACGACTGCTTTACATGTTCGAATAATTATTCCCTGATTTAGCACTCATATAGCTAAATAATGTTACTTACTTGTTGATAATTAATTAATGTTGACAAAGGAATGAGAATGAGACAAAAACTCTTGATTTAAACATCAGTAAGAGGAATATAACATAAGATACGTCAAGTAAGCTAACATTACTTTTGAAGGTTTCGTGCCAATCGCTCCAGTTTCGTACAGTTGTATGTTTGCAAGCATTTTGGAAACAGTTATCTCAATCCTTTGAACCGGGGTTAAAAACCACAAAATAGGTTCAACGTACAGGACGTGATTTAAATAGCTGACATTAAATATTCCTGCTAATTTTCTCTGCTGTTTGTTTGTAACTTTATCTCATTCCTTAGGCAATTATGAACCAAAAGGATTTATGATAAAAGGAGTAGAAATAATAATTAATGGTAGAGATACCTATTTTAAGAAATATAGGTATAACAATTGGTCGAAACTAAAGATATAAAAGAACTTATCTACTATTTATTATCTATTATCTATTACTTATCTAATCATCTATTTATCTCAGCAGGAGAAAAAATGGATAATATTTTTAGCTGCTGAATATTGAATTGATAACATCACTACGGTGTTTTTGGAGATATAATTGGTTTTTAATTACTTGAGGTAGTGACCGAATAGGCCATTAGGCCGTTAGATTGGACACCTCGAACACGGCAGGACTAGTTGTCCTTGGCAATGGTGACCCAATGAACTTGTCTCAGGTCACGCCTACGTATTTTCTCAGCACGCGATCTTTATTCTCAGTGCGTCATACATATCTGGCTGCATAACATTAATTTTAATATTTTTCTATTGTTTTTTTATGATTGAATGGCTTTTTGGAATTGATTTTAAAAGTAGTTCAAGGGTAATTGATGAAACCGCTGATCAGGGACTATGTAAAAAAAGGTTCGAAAAAAAATTCTGCCAAATTATTACAGAATAATCAATAAATAGTCAAAGTCAAGTAATATTGAAAAGAGAAACCATAGGCAATAGAGAAAAATAACTTTCAAGCAGGAAAAATGCGACTAAATTATGATAAAATGAGAAGAAATAATAGTTAAGGGAGATAATTGAAATTATAAGGGAAATGAAAGAATTCTAAAGAAGGAAGGTATTTTTACTAGTTAGGAGAATGAGAAAGGGCTTCAAGCCTGAAGTCACTATGTGCCACTGTAAGGTTGGAATCCTCATTGTTATTTAAATTAAAATATGTTTTTGACTACTGAAGCTCAAAGTGGCATTGTAAACTATGAATATGTATAGCAATGTTTTCTCTTGACAGTTTACAGAACTAGGCACCATATCTTCTGCTAACCTTGAACCTCCCTACCATAAGAAGTTCTTAGCTCCGATGTACCCTTTGAAAAACAATAGGACACCTGGCGAAGATAACTTTATCTCTAGAATTTTCAAGTCTGGAGATGAATTTCTGTTTGAAAGTGTTTTGAAATCTGGCTTAGCGAAAGTTATGAAAATTAGCGTTCAGGACTCATATTTTCCGCAATAAATAAATCAAAAATAACTTTTAAATGAGTATGAAATTTTAAAAAATGATTGAATTGGGGATTAGTTAATACTTAAAAAATACAAACATTTAAGAATTAATTTTTATTTTTACATATAGTACCAGATTATTCCAGTCTACTAGCTCTCGGTATAAAATTTCTAAAAATTTGCTCATTAATGTTTTTATTAATTTATTAATGTTTTTCATTATTTTTTAGGATTCTTATTAAGAATTGCCACTTTTTGATCTGTAATATTTTGCTAAAATGTAAACGAAAAAGCATAATGGATTAAACTTTTTTAATTTTTTCTCTAATAACTTGAAAACTTTAACCTTTTCGTCAATATAAACCTATACTAAATTAAGCTAGAATAAATTCCTAATTTTGTTTTACTCTATAATTTTATTTTATTTTTATATTTTTTATTATATTCATTCGAATCGGGACAAGGAAGTGATTTATGTGAAAAGTTTTGAAAATTTTCCCATTTATGTTTTTTGAATATCAAATTTGTCATCTCAAATTGTTTCCGGTTGTATAAAAAAAATTTTGTTTCCCACCGTTTTGCTTGAAACTTGAAAACATGTCTTTTTAAACTTCATTTCATGTTGAATTAAAGAAGAAGAAATTTGTATTTATTTATTATTATAATATATATAATATTAATTATATTTTATATATTATAAAATATATAATATTAATTATGTTTTTGTTTTGAGTTGAGCGTGAGTCGAAATTAAACCTATTCGGGAGGTAGTATAGGGGATAAAAAAGTGATTTTTATTGAAACCTTTAGAAAAGTCCCGAAAATTGGTTATTTTTGTTTTTTAAGGTCCTGATTACGAATTTAAAATTTGAGTTTCTCAATAGTGTCTGTGGAGCCCTCTTTATACAAGAAATCATTAGAATCCAATTGTTGGTAATTTTCTCTTATTTAATTTGGCAGGGAATGATTCATAGAACAATGCATAGTTTTCAACTTTTTTAATAAAAAATATAAATTTTGCTTTATGTTTTATACTTCCGCAAAACATTTAAGGTCACAAAGTTAAAATTTGTAATCGGTACCCGAAAAAACATCTTCAAAACTGTCCTATGAGATCTCATCAATTCATAAATCTTTTAATTAAAAATGTTAACTTATCTCCAATTCAACCATATTTTCAATTTCATATTCATTTTAAAATGATTTTCGATTTATTTATCTAATTTGACTGAACTCAAAAAAAAAATATTATGCAGGGACTTTACTCTTGCTTAATTGAGTATAATTTAATGCTAAAATGTTTTTGCGCTATAATAGAAAAAGTAACGTAGTATTAATAAATTTAATTAAAAAAAAAAATATTATTGGTTAAAATTTTGAAATTGGACGTCACTAAGCTAAAATTCATTATCAGCTCCATAAAAAACATAAATAAGCAAATTTTCAGAACTTATCAAAAATTTTCCAGATAAAACAATATTTGATAGTGCTCTAGTTCTATGTCGGGTTCCTTTTCATCAATGCTTCATAACTTTTTTCGTTAAAAAACTTAAAGAAAAAGGGAATGTTATTAAATTTGTACTATTTATTTTTAGACCTAGATATTTTACAATTTAACTGTCTTCAAACAGCTATGAATGATTTCATATATTCATTTGAACAAAAGATAATTTTTTTTCGTTTAAATTATTATATATAAATAATAATTACAATTACATTGTTTAAAATTGGTTTGATCGCATGACCGAGCAATATTATAACCATTAAAAGCTTTGAAAAATATTAGTTTTTTTAATATCTATTATAACTTAGACATAAGTTGATCTTGAACCAAGACATAGTTGCAGTAATAAGAGAACTAATGCATCAGCAAATAATGGAGACGTCAATGCTTTCTTAGTTCATTGGATCCATTCTTCTCAGCTGATTTGAATTACAAAGACAAACCGATTGCGATTTAGTTTTTCATATTGTGGATCATTGCTTGGAACCCTTGCTGTAAGATTTAGGAAATATGTGGCTCGGAGGGGAAATGGTATTGGAAAGGGGGGCTTAGCAATAAAACGAAATATTGCTCCTTTGGAAAGTGAATCGTCTCCGAGGAGGAGCCACAAATAACGGCGTATTCCCTCTGAGGGCTTAGGCCTATTCAAATTTGACCGGAATACAGATCTGACTGGTATGGCTAAATAATAATATTCTATAAATAAATTTCAGGAAGTCAATCCATTATTTTGCTCCTTTTTGCATATTGAATTTTTGAAAGAATTATAAAACACTAGCAGTTCGGTTTTGATACATAAAAGAATCATAGATGTTATCATTCAGTATCATAAAAGCATCATTCATTCGCTATGTCTACAATTCTAATACTGTTAGAAATGTATAACGGATTATCGAGAACATATTTAAATCTCATGAAAGTGGTACTACAGGATTCCAAATTAAACAGTTAATATCGAGTTATGAACAAAGTTTTTGGTAAAGTTTTTGATAAACTTTTCAAGTTCAAATTCTGTGCTGTTTCTATTGTCTGCTTATATCTCTGATTTATACATACTCAAAATTAATGTAATATTTTCAGTTTTGGTAAAGTTTAATACAGAAATTTACGTTCGAATAAAACTTCTTCCTCTTGACCCTTTGTTTGTTTTTTTTATACTCATCCAATTCACATATATTTCTATCACATATACTTCTCAAACTATCAAAAGTTCTTCTGTATATCATCTTACAATCAACTGTCTTAAACTTTTTGTGATACTTAAAAAAACTTTTATATACTATTTTTCATTTAAATATAATTCGAAAGTATCTGAAATGTTGAATTTGATAAAACAGTCATTTTTTTTTTTTATATACCCCCATTAATTGACAATACCTATGATGAGGTAGGAGTGACACATCCAAATTGTTCCGAAGTGTTGAAGCGTGTGGAATCGTGTATCCTGCAATGCAGCGCATGAAAGAGCTTTACTATTCTTACTAAAAAGTCAAGTTAGGTAACTGTAAGGCGCGTAAAGTCCTCGCTGTTACCCTTTAGCAGTTATCAGAAATTGAGAAGACTATAGCAAAAAAATTCAATTTTCTATTATCTGCTTATAACTCTGATTTATACATACTCAAAATTAATGTAATATTTTCAGTTTTGATAAAGTTTAATACAGAAATTTACGTTCGAATAAAACTTCTTCCTCTTGACCCTTTGTTTGTTTTTTTTATACTCATCCAATTCACATATATTTCTATCACATATACTTCTCAAACTATCAAAAGTTCTTCTGTATATCATCTTACAATCAACTGTCTTAAACTTTTTGTGATACTTAAAAAAACTTTTATATACTATTTTTCATTTAAATATAATTCGAAAGTCTTCTGTATATCATCTTACAATCAACTGTCTTAAACTTTTTGTGATACTTAAAAAAACTTTTATATACTATTTTTCATTTAAATATAATTCGAAAGTATCTGAAATGTTGAATTTGATAAAACGGTCATTTTTTTTTTTTTTTTTTATATATACCCCCATTAATTGACAATACCTATGATGAGGTAGGAGTGACACATCCAAATTGTTCCGAAGTGTTGAAGCGTGTGGAATCGTGTACCCTGCAATGCAGCGCATGAAAGAGGTTTACTATTGTTACTAAAAAGTCAAGTTAGGTTACTGTAAGGCGCGTAAAGTCCTCGCTGTTACCCTTTAGCAGCTATCAGAAATTGAGAAGACTATAGCAAAAAAATTCAAGGCTCCAGATGCGTCTAATGCCATTTTTCGAATCACTTACAAACTTGTCCTAGTTCACACACGATCATACCCTCTAACTGCCTATTGAATAAAACTACGATGGTGTCGGAAATAACTGACTCGTAAAAGAGCTATAACTTGAGGACGCTTTCTTACACCTCGTGGCTCCAATGACAGAGACAAGGACATACTTGCACTAGACGCATTAATATTTTAACCGTCGGTGTAAAATAGCGATAGATCTTCACTGAGCCTACAATTGAATAGGTTCCAAAAGAACGCCTATTCAGGGACCTTACACGATAACTGTCCTTAATTATCAAGTTAAATTAATGAATTGTTATTCCCGTCGTCGGGGGACTCATTCGTTTGCCCGGCAGAAAAGAAGTTTAAAAATACACGCTCTAGGAAGCACAGTCTCATTCGTTTACTCTTTGACTACAAAGGTCTTAGGGTTGTATAAATATCGATTTGTCCCTCTGGGCAGGTTGACTAATGTATTTTTTCTTGTTTTGTTTATAACTTATCGTAACATCTTCCGACAGGTGTATCAACAACAGTTTGATATCTTAACCCGAAGATGAATTTAAAAAGATTAATAGTTTTTTCAAAATTATTGGATTAATCTTGTGGCTAATTGTGGGATCGAAGGCAATAGGAAGTTACAATGGAAATATAAAAACTTCTTCAAGAATATTTATATTTTTTAAGTCAGCTCCAAGAATTTATTTATTTTTCATTCAAATTTATTTATAGTTTTCTATTAAATGCATAAAAAATGTAATAAATTGATTACAGCTTGTATCTATTATTTTTTTAAAACTCTCCATATTGCATTGGGTTACTATCCTAAATTAAAAACATTACAGTTACTTAACAAAAAAAGTTACTCATTAATGTTAATTCAATTTTTTAAATCACACAGGACTGAAAAAACAGGAAACTGTACGTCGATTTCGACTATTAGAGCACTTACTAGACAAACGGTCTAAACTTCCAACACATTGCAAAAGACTGATCTACATGATTGTAATAAGCCCAATCTGGACATATAGAGTTCAGCTTTGGGGCTCCACTAAACCTCCGAATTCCTCTCGTATTCAATCCTTACTATCCAAAATCCTCAATGCTCCTTACTTTGTCACAAATAAAATCATACATAAAGACCTTAATGTTCCCTATGTAACCGATCTAGCCCGAACCAGATATCACTCCTATTATAAACTCCCTAACCACTCAAACCCCCTCGTTTCTAACCTTGCATCCTCTTCCATTCCTGTCAATCTTCCAAGGCGCCCGAAAAGAAGATGGCCACGAGACCAGCTAATGTAAAATGTCATTAGAGTGCTACCAATGGGTAGTTGCTCTACACGCCTGTAACACTCCATTTTAACTAAGACCATATTTACTGAATGTATAATGTAATATACGATTGTAAATTTCAATAAAGATATTAAATAAAAAAAAAAAAAAATTTAAAACCAATTTTGCCTTTCACCAGTTGATATAAATAATTTTTTTTTTTTTATGAACTTCTACAAGACAAGAATCATTTTAATATTTTTAGTTAAAGTTACTTGTTTTAAACATATTTTATTAAGTTTCATAATTGGAAAATGAATTTTATCGTGTATTATTAAAAATGAATGTTTAATTCAATTTTTTCCAATAGTACTGTGGGAAATCGTTATTATTATTTTTTTTGTTATAAATAGACGATCATAAGTGATTAGAAACAAATGATCAGGGTAATGGATGAAGAAATTTTGAAAATTTATCAGAAATTCGATTGATTAATCAGAAATACCGTGGAATTCAGTCGATGATAAGATAATAAATAAATATTATTTGTTAATGATATAATACATTTTAAAAAAAAACCAGGAATACTTAAGGGAAAGACCATTCCAATGAACAATTTTCTTCAGAATTACTAAAGTATTCATTACAAACTACTTTACTGACTTTTTATCCAACAATGATGATTTTAGATAAAATATTTTGTATTTTCATGATGCATTTATGGCAAAAACTTTGAATTTACACTTTTAAAAAATTAAAAATATATTGGGCTATTAGACTCGGCAAAGTTCTCAAGAAACGTTTTACTTAATTTGTTTTTATTATCATTGCCCATTTCATATGTATTATATATTCCATAGAAATGAAGTTGTATACCCATAATTTAGAACACTAAGCATTCATAATAAAAAAAAATTAATTTGTATATGTATTAAATTATTTATGATTAGTTATAGAAAACTTAATTATTATAATGAATGGAATTTCTCTTAAAATAGGAAGCTAAATATATTTTGGACAAAGTAATCTTGAGCCAGACATATTACGCTGGGCTGATAAGATATGGATGTAGGTCAGATACTGAAAATAAATTAAATTTTTTGCCTCCTTATCAAGATAAATGATTAGCTAACGAAATTCGTGTATAAAAACAAAGAATAATAAATGTGTTAATAATAAGATATTTGAAGTATATACGATATTTTAATTATTCAACTCTTAAAGTAAAGTAAGCAAAATTGTTTAAAAGTTTAATATAATAGAATGTGTTATTCCTACCAAACCAAGTCCCTTCATGAGTAACAAATGTATAAATATTTATTTATTTATTTTTTGTTTGTTATATAATCAGCATTGGCTCTTAACGTATTAAGGTATAGAATTACAATATTAGATAACCCTCCCAAAAATCCAAAGTTGACTGGCCATGCTCCATGGTACAAATCTCTGTGTCGCTTTCAGCACTAAGCTGGGGTATCATAAACTAGGAGATTGCACTGCTATAGCGGCAATACATCAACTTGCTGAGTTTAATATTCAGATTGGACAGCTGCGTTATTAACAGCGTGGCTTATGACTCCCTTGTACCCTTCTTGGTTCTTCTGATTAGAATAAGTTTATTACCCTCAAGTTCAGAACTGTAGTCGTACTCAGAACAACCCCAATGACATCGTTAAACAACGTATTGCTTACAATTATTATTACACAGTAAAGGCGTAAATTAGATGGTATAATATTACTGGCAATAAACTACAACGACGTTCTTCTCCATTCTTTTGAAATTGCTCTAATAACATTAGACATAATGTGTGTTTTCATAAATGCCATTTGTATAATATATTTCTGTATCCTGTGAGAATTACAGAATTCACTCTTATATCTCCTCAAGATGGTAAATTGTAAATTACATTTTCTCGGCATGTATTTATGTGGCTTTCGATTTAATTAAATTTTCTACCCTTGTTCTTTCACGAATTAAAATCGAGAAGTTTTACCATTCTTCAAGGTTCTATGGGTGAAACACTGTTGTTTAAAAATCACTTTTTTAAAATACAAGTAAGTTTTCTTGTAAGTGGTACTTGAGAAAAAGTATATGAGTATAAAATCCAGCATTTGCGCCATTAATACTTAAAGACTGATAGGGAATAAACGATTAGAATATAAAATAACTAATATTATGTCAAAATAATTAGCTACAAATATTTGTTTTTAAATTGCAGATATGATCAAATACTGCTAGAAAGAAAGTAAAATTTGAGGATTCTTTTTTAGGTAAAATCAAAATTAAAGATGACACTGCAGATTGTACAAATAATGTTAGTAATGATAATTGAGAAATTTGAATTGGATGTGATAAGTAATATAACTAAATTAAAACTAAGTAATAGTAAATATTGTAATAAAAAAAAAAAAGAAAGAAGATCTCACGAATGTAATGCAATCAAGATGTTTAATATAACTTACTCTCTGAAGTAAAAGCACTGTGTCGCATTTCCTAATCAAGAGAGCAGTTTGAACAGAAGTTTCCCCTTCGAATAAAAGTACACCTAGTATTAACCCTCATGATTGGTCTAGAAAATTATTATCCTATACCTTTGAGTTAAGGAAAAACTGCAGTGTATTTCTGAGATATAGAACTAAATTATATTTACTTGTGTTTACAGACCTGTTTGAACAGACATTTCCTTCTGAGAAAAAGTTTACTAATTGTCTTTTTAAAAGCATGTGAATCCCCTTCCAATAAAGCAGTCAGATAAAACTGTATAATAGTAAATTGGTAAAAAATGTATTCAGTGTCATACTTTAGTTTCAAGGAAAATATATAAAACGTATTCATTAATTCGGTAGAGAAGGTATTAGAGAAAAACAGGCTATGATATTAATAGCATAATATAGGTCTAGTATTATTTATAGCTTAGAAAATATGTCGATATAAAATAAATAGGAATTATCTAGCTGAAATTTCAAAATTTTATTGTGATTTTTCGAGATTCGACAGATTGTACTAGTCAACGCGCTATGTTTCACCTGATAGGATTGGTCAAATCCCACCAATCTCAAGATAAGCATTTGCGTGTAAATCTAATGTCAAGTTCTCACGCGACGACGTATCGTACGTCAAAAATAAAATTAATGCTAAAATAAACTTTAAAAAATAGGTTTTATCGGGTGATAACACGTTTGTTTGATTACGTTTCCTATTCAGATTTCTTATCTATTTCAATTTCTAATTTCCTCTCTTCACCAATGGACCTAACTGAAGGTTCGAAGGAATATGGTCGGGTTACTTTTTTTGCCAACTTTAATTGCTCTAATAAAATATTGGAATAAAGGTAATATGGAACTATATGGTGTCGAGCTCTCAATCTCTCCCCCCATTTCATTCTTTATTTGCATATCAGATTATTTCGTGAGTATGAAGCTGACAAGTAGAGAAATTTTCAACACTCCAGCAATTATACTGTCTTGTAGCACTTAATAGTGACATCTCAACTGTGAGTTACCTCTTCTATTTGGTCTAATTGTTCTTACAATATTACTTTAACTATTAGAGAAATTAGGTAAAACATTAAAGCACAAATGTTTCAATTAAAACAACTAAGAGCTAAAATCTAAGTATTTTGTATCCATAAAATATACACGTGTGTAAGAACTAATTATCATAATATTTTATAAAATAAAATGTAGTATAATAATTAATCTAGAAATAAAATTTGTTTGAACTAGAATAATTAATTAAGAAACATTTTCTCCCTTACAACATTAAAAAAAAAATAAACGATCGATGTACGTCAAGCATGAATATCCCACTCACTTTTAACATCTATTGTATTTTTTTGTTTCTTTTGGAAAGTTAAAAATGGAGTTAATTTTTTTTCTTTAATTTTGATACTAAGAAATTAGACATTTGTATGAAAATATCATATCAAACGATAAACTTTCAGCCACTTAAACATTCTGGCATAGAGAACATCGAGTTCTGAACAATACTATTCATATCGGCGCTTAGTAAACTAATTTCCGAAAACTCTAAACTACCTAACACGTTTTAAAACAAGATTTTTTTTTTTACTATTTTGATCTCTTCATCCACTGAGACCAATTCTTTAAAGTTTTAGTTATAGTTACAAAATTATATCTGTACTTTAATAATAAAATAAAAATTTACTCTCCTTGATTTTAGTAATTTAATTTTTTTTAAAAATTACTATCGATAAGAAAATATTGGAGACTTATTAAAAAAAAATTGATAAATCTACACGATTCTACGTTCTTTTTAAAGCAAATTTCTTCAAAATTTCTCTTGCATTATCCGACGTTTTTTAGATTGAAATAAAAAAAAAAAATCTATTCCTCGAAAAATTTACACTTTTTATTAAAGCGTGATTGATTTTTTTTTTTTTTAAATATAGTTACTTTTCGTTTTAATATTCAAAACCCAAAGAGCTATTTACTTGGTTTACAAAGTATATTGAAAAGTCTTGGTGGAAACCTGCTATATGAACTACACTAAACAACAATACTTAGATGACGTAGCTAGGAAGATCCATAACTGTAACTCGTTTGATGAATCATTTGCAATCATTGGGAGTTTAATATATAATCGTTACCAAGAGATAATCGGGACAGTTTAATCCAGATATATATGATTCTATTAATAATTTCTAAAACATTTGTTTACGAACGGATTAATGATAAAAATATATATTTTTTAAAAATATTATAATGGTTCATCAAAATTATATTTAACCATAATTTATATTTCTGTAGATAAATGTTTTCATCCAGAATTTTTAAAAAAGTATTTTATTTGTTTTCTTTTTAAACTTATTTGATTGATTTCAATATTATTCAACGGAGTTTTTTTAACCATTAGTAAAACACCTTTGAAATGAAATACCAATTTTGATCAACCATTTTTTCATAATGGCTCTTCTCCTGCTATTCCTTTGCAAAAATATTTGTCTCAGATTGTTTACTAGGTTTTCCGGAGTAAAAACAGTTGGTGCCTTGGAGTTGAGGAGGAGCCAAGCGAACTAGCCCAACTCCAGCCATCGATTATCTCGAGATATTGTCCCCGAACTGGGGGGTGCTATCTTTCAACGAGCACCAGGAACAAAATTCCATTACACATATTAGTTTTGTCTTTATCTATCTAGAAAACGATAATTTAAGGTACTTTTATGTTTTATGTATGGTCATTCCAATAAAAGTTCTGATTTATTTTAACGTACATGTTATTTATATATTATCAAGACTTTTGTAAAAGGTATCTGCATATTGCCGTAGTGCAACTCCTAATTTCTGTTTTAATTAGAAATCATTCAGTTAAACGTAGTTTTTTTTTTTAGGAGTCATGTTTTAGTATCTGATTCGATATTAAGTAATTCAATTACATAACTTTGGGTGTCCTGACAGGGGCCATATCCCCTTCTCAAGCCCTCAGCATCTAAAGCAAACATGTACAAAAACGAAAAGCTTAGAGGCGTTGGTCCTTAACAAATGATAATATCTATAATGTTCAACGTTACGTTTTGATCGTTAAATGTAAGAACTTGGACTATTATTAATACATATCATCATCTAAATAAGTTATACCTGAATATTGTTATATCCCATTCAATGCAATTTTTTTAATTCAATTTTCTAGGACTGTGGGAGTTTTCGGAAGTTGAAAATTAAGTTTTTGTGTCGAAAATATGAATAAAAAATCATTTTATGCAATCGCTCCCAGATTCAAATTTTTATGACGTAACATATTTTTCCTATTTGCTCTTCGATTGTTATAAATAATATTTTCTTTTTCGGGTGGTGCTACACACAAGCGTGGTGGCTTAATGTGATCATAGAGATATTTATTACAGTAATAACCAATCCTCACATAGAACCTTATAGAAATCAGTTAGATGTAGGGGGTAAACTATCCTGTTTCAGTTACGATAAAAATGGCAGGCATTCCTATTAACCTCAATGTAAACTTCAACTCTGTGGGCGCATCCAACTTCCCTTATTTTGACTTCACTTTCCCTTTGAAGGAGATTATGGTATGCCACTATTACGAACCATAGTTTCCATGGTAAAGTTGCATTCTACCCATAGCTTCATAACAAGTACTCACTAGGGTTTAAGCACAGTAACAAATCGGTTTATATCTACGCATTATGGCTGCTAAAGGTCAGTTAGGTGCACAAGGACCTAGTTTTATTTCTTAGAAGCCGACCTTTTATGAACCAAACCTTCGGGTGGCTTTTAAATATCTTGGATAATCTATATTTTAAAAAAATGTATTCAATACATTTTATTTATTTATATTAAAACTCATTTTCCTTCCAAATTAATTTAACTACTAACAGTTTATTATCTATAGGTTTATACGTAATAATTTATTCTGTATTTATTAATTAAATTAATTGTTATGCTAGTATTGATCAAAAAGTATGATATATAAATTATGGATTCACATGATTATTTATCTTTATAATTTTTATCCTTCTTCACAATACCAACAAAAACAACTTTTCTGATCAAAATTAGAGATAATGTAACTTTAACTTGCCAACTGTGAATGATTATTGGGATATAACTGCCAGCATAAATTTATGTAAGTGTTTACGATCGCCAGTTAAATCTTGAATAACAAAAAATATTTATTTTTACTTCAAGATTTCTTCTCATTTAGAAAAATATATTTTTATGATGTTATAAATAAACCTCAATAAAAATATAAAGCCGTTTGAGGAAAGTATATTTCTGTTCGGAGAGGAATGTAATCAATTATCGAGATCAAAGCGTTTCCCTCCCTTTTTTTTCCTGTTTCTCATGCACTTAAATTTTCGAAAGAAGTAATTACATATATTCAATTCTGTACCATTCATTGAGATATCTTGCGTTTCTTTAAGACAGAAAATGAATTATTTTCTCAACTCTGGCTAATGAAGACGAGGAGTTTTCAGCATTCGTCTGACAAGCTGATAGATTGCCTAGGAAACCCTGTGATTTATAGTCCATTTTCTCAAAATTAATGCGTTAGAGGTT
Source organism: Halyomorpha halys (assembly GCF_000696795.3). Taxonomy (NCBI): domain Eukaryota; kingdom Metazoa; phylum Arthropoda; class Insecta; order Hemiptera; family Pentatomidae; genus Halyomorpha; species Halyomorpha halys. The sequence goes on along the minus strand of NW_027111312.1, from coordinate 772,066 downwards.
TGTTCTTTTTAATTTGCATCCGATGTTTTTTTTTGTAAATTATCTTCTCTATAACTAAACGAGCAACTCATTTTTGTAGAGATTTATAAAATAAAAATATCATTTATAACTGTCTGGAACTACTGTAAATCATTTTATACAATTTTTTTTTTTTTTTGAAAAGTTAAATTAGTTTGGTATTTTCAGCCAAATCATAATAATTACCTAAACACTGATTTATTTTCTAGGTTTTAAGAAATTCATTGTTAACCTTTATCTGGTCATAAAAGTGTTTAAACATTTTTTGTTTTGTACTGTGTATGCGATATCTCCTCTGATGTATAATTAATGAATAAGTAATATAATGCTACTATTATTTAATTTATTATGTAGTCGCTTCTCAAAACGATAACAAAATAAAACCTTTAATTAGTTAGTATAGTAATAAATCAAGGTATATGAGATGGCTTCGGTAGGTTTTTGGAGGAGATTGGAATAAATGATGGAATATTGGGCAGGTCTCTCCCCTTCTTGAAAGGGAACATAAATATCTTATCTCTTCAAGCAGTTTAGTTCCTGTCTACACACGTTGAAGATCTCTCAGACTTGTTACTGATTCGGTGTTTTGAATATTTTAGATTGTAAAGATCAATATGTTTAAGGATATTTAAAATTGTATAACTTTACTAATTTTAATAACAATCTGAGAAAGTTTGAAGATGTACTTTTGGACAAATTTCTGAATTCGAGCAAACTTGAACTTTGAATGATACTTGAAGTCTAATATTTATATGTTGATCTTTCAACAAGATTGTACTCAAAAAATAGTGAAGCCTTTTTATTATACCCATATCGGTCTCACCATTACTAGTCTTGTAGATTTATCTTAATTCAATTACACAGACTTGTACAATAGTAACTTGTACTTTATTACTTTTTAATTCCTGTAATAGTCATACCTATCATGAAAAAGTATTAGTATTGTTACCTAACTAGTTTCTACACTTGTACTATGAACTAATACTATTAGCTTTCATTATGAAACAGGGCCCTGGTGTCATGGTTTTGGACCCGTTTACTGAAAGGCTAAGTACAAAGAGAGATGATCTTCAGCGAAAGTGTTAGAAACTTAAAATAGTATGCAAGATTTAATGATTCGTATTACTTGATAAATCTTCTTAAAAATTAAAACATTTGACTTAGGTACATCTGAAAATACAAGTAATCCACTATACACAATACAAGTAATCCACTATACACATTGGCTAAATCTTAACAAATCGCAGTAAATCCTTAACAGTTTGTGGCGCCTCTGAAGACCTTAATACCAAGCTCTTCAAGATGTAAGGCGTTATTTGCACACCACTCAAGGGTACGACTGATATATCTCGAGCACATTACACAGGTCAAGTAATCGATAACTCCCGCTCTGAGTAAACAGCCACTCCTTAGCTAGAGATCGTTGAACGTGTAGCTTTTCACTCATTTAGGTTAGGATCCCAAATAATTTAAAAGCGAGGCATCTCTATGTGGGTCCAAGATTGTACCTAAGTCAGTTTATTGCTTAAGGGTCGGTCATCTTTTCTTTTAAGACTTATGTTTGTATACGTTAAGAGATTAATGGATAAGCAATGACAAAGATAAATCGGAGGACCGATCATGTGAAAAGTATATTTGAGATGATCTTTACTTGAAAACACTAATCAATTACAGTAGTTAAAATACTTAATTAATATTAATTACAGTAGTCAATTAGAGTCATTGAAATAGAATTTTTAAAATATTGAATAATTAGTAATGTCTCTAAAAACTGAGCTGAAAAAATTATTTTTCTGTTTTTACTCAAAAAGGATTCAATCGGTATTATAGTACCACCATGGATAAATTCAGTACCTGTTTTTTTTTTCTTACCCTCCATTGAAAATAAGGAATACTTAGGTACAATGATGTCAGCTGAGGTATCCTTTCTGAAAAAGCAAAGTTTATATGTGATAAATTACAATTTTCGCTATCATTCTGTCTACAGAATCAAAATTTAACTACCAAAATATAAAAACAACAAAAATATTTTTTTTCTTGACCTTATTCATTGATTTTTGTCCGACATCCCATCTATTAATTCTTAAATGCTAAGAACTTGAGAAAATAATATTGATTTAATAAACGATTAACGGCACAAAATTATTATTATTATTGGTAACAATTATTATTATGAGAAATCAATATAGTTTAGCGAAATATCGATAGATCATTATGTAAAATTTGCAAAATTAAAGAGGTAATTAATGGAGAGACACTTCTCGTATATTTAAATATTGTTACGGCATGTGGATGACTTAATTTGTAGTTTTCATTTAGTGTGTGACGTTTACATAAGATTTACATCATTACTAGTACTACGCAATGTTATACACTACTCTAAAATAATTGTAAAGTATTTTTTTTGATATAATTGTTGTAAATATTTTCGGTTTCTGTCGGGGTTATTAAAATTTACAGAGTTTTCCAGAAATAGTGTTATTTCATCGGCATATTTTCTAAAATAAGATATAAAAAACATTTATTATTAAATTCAGTTGCGTAATGAATTCTTTCCAATAAATAAATATTTTGAAATTAGTATGATTGTTGTATGTGTTTTAATATCTTATTTAAAAATATTTTAATTGTACAATATTGGTGAATGCTACCCATTATGAGGACATCCTAGAAAATATTTATCAGTAAATCATTTACGTACATTAATTAGTTGTTGTTAATTATAACATCAAATAAATAATTATTCGTTAATTCTACATATTTTTCTTTGAAAATCTAAAGATGACATAATATACTTCATACATCTATGCCGACTTTGGTAACCATGGCGGGGGGGGGGGGGGGAAGTTTCCATTTCGTGGGACCACCACAGAAATTAAAGTCAACTCCCGTCTCGGATTCGAACAGGCGCCGCTTCAGTCACAAGACAGTTATAATTGACGTTATATCTCTCTTAGCTAAAAACGTAGCTACAACACTTTTGGAGGTATTGGGGATAAAATCTAAAGTTTTCCAGCGATTTAAATAGTTGTAACAAAATTTCTATATTGGTATTTGTATTTTATTTAATTTTTTTTTTTAAAGAGTTATTTAAATTTGAGTAGTGTTCGGAGTTGGAAGTAGGTTATTAAATCTTAAATTTCCCAAATTTTTGGATTATCAAATTATTGTGGAAGCCTAAAATTAGAAAAAAAAAATTTGACTACGCTTCTTTTCCTATACGATCTTGTGTTTGTACAGCTATTCAATAAAATCCATTGGTTGTCCAAAAATTATTTATGTTTGATGGAGAAATCATGTGTTTTTCATCCATTAATAATTTAATTTGAATGGTCGGTTCACTAAATTTCAATTAGTTTCATTCATCAAGAATTATCAATAGTTTTCGAATTCCAACTGCTTGTACCAACTACCGATGTGCCACTTAAAGAATTCGTTTGACCTCTACTTTGTAGGAATGTCTAATCTTTATAAAAAATGATAAATTGAAACCGGACGATTACAATTCTGTGGTATTACATAAGCCACTATACAATCAGCGAAACCATTTCATGCCAATTGGATCGAGAGTGCATTCTGGCGGCGTACACTAGCGGTAACGGCATGGACTCTTCCGACCCATTTTTCTCCCATTAGAGCACCATCAAAGCGTGGACAAGGTCAGCTCATGGAACTCCATTGATCGGATAGATTGTGCACATCCCACAACTTTCATTACGACATTTGTGTACCATTTGTACAATTTTAGCAACTCTTTTTGTAAAAAAAAAAAAAAAAAAAAAATACATATACTATGAAACCTCTCTTGAAGGACAGCTCACTCTAACGGACTCACCTATCTGTGGACAATGTTTAAATTTCTTGGCTTGGAAGTTTAGGAACTTAGATTCTGTCGCTACTGGAACTCGTAGAACAGTAGAACTGAATTTTCGTCACCGAAAAATAGATTCAGCCCACAGAACGATCACACGAAAAATATTGAAAATTAAGAAAACCAAACTAAAAGTGTTTGTTTAGATGCTAATACGTACGTTTAAACAAGTAAATGTCTTACAATGATAACATACAGAATCGCACATATACAACACAATCTAGGTTAACGAATGTAGAATTACTAGAGGCCTATTATAATTTTCATATCCAGTAATTGAGACTCGCATTCGAATAAAAAAAATCAATTTAATTTATGAATATGCCGACTGTGAAATATAATTTTTCGACTTATAGTGATTTAACTGTATTTAATATTAAAATATCAAATTATTTTCATCATAAACGTTTAAGAGGATCCCCAGAATTTTTTATTGTATATATTTTTTTTTATTTTGGAGATTTTATTTTATTTCTAATCAGATTTTTAGTGGATAATACTTTGTTAATCATGAACATTATTCATATCATCGAATGTAATAAATTTATTTTTGTCTTATCAATTTATATTTGCCTTTAATAAGAAAAGTTTTTGTCTCCGTTTTATAGTTTATATCTTTATCATTTTTTTTTTGTGTGATAAAGTATAATCTTTAATATCTATTATACATGCACTATGTAATATTTTCGGTTTATTGAAATTGATTTTATGTTGCATGATGAAACGATTAAAGGGTAATTTGGTTGAATTTATATTTTTTCTCCAATCGAAATATGCTTTTGTGGTTATAACATATATCTTGTAGGTTTATCTAATATAGTTTTCATACTGCTTATACGATTTCCTAATTTGTCGGAGAACAAATTTTATGGTATATATGTATATATATATGGTGTCTTCGGGTTCAAAACATTGAAAAAAAATACGAGAAATAACACAAGTTCCACTGAAAGACTGCTTTATTCCT
>NW_027111312.1:760626-767160 GCF_000696795.3 Halyomorpha halys | reverse complement strand
ACCCTGACCCACAACCCTGACCATGTTCCTATATAACAAATTATATGATTGTCTTAGAAATATTTCTTTAATATTAACTGTCACTTTTTAATAAGTTGTTGTGTTTTTATTTATTATTTTCTTCTTTTATACAATACATTTTTTCAATTGATTTTTTGTTATTACTATTATTCTATTTCCCTTTTTGTTAGTTTGGCTATGTGTTAACTTATCAATTAATACTTCTTATTATCTGTTTCACTGAGGGTTTGAAAGCCGTTCCAGGGTTGTTCCCTCAGCCTCAAAGTGGGTACTCTTAAATGGGTAAAAATCTGGCGGTCGAGCGTGATTCTTACTAAATCACTTCCTTGTACAACCGTTGGTCCGATTTTCGGAGGAATACTCAATATCTCCAGTAACTCAATCCCTCTAAACATAGCGTGTATTTAAAGTTGTATAACTTTTGTACTATTGTTGTATGATATGGTACTCGTATTTTCCTCATTCAGTTGAAGATGTAGTTACAATGGTCAAGGCCATTTGTTTTAGCTCCCACTTGAATTCTCGTTCATTCTCTTAGTTTATCTCGCTTCTTCTCACGTTCTTCATTTGAAGAATAGTTTTAAAGCAGAACTGCCAATGGATAAATGCTACCGAAATTCAGAAACATTTATATACTTGATAATAGCTAATATATTTAGTGGGGTTGTAAATAAGGTAAAATGATGCATTACTATATATTTTTTATATTCTATATGCATTTAGGTAATATATATAATTTTTCTCTGTTGTCGCTATAGACCGTGGAAAATCTTAGCCAAGTATTATGGTCATTAGGGACCACAATACGATTAACGATAAATGTGCCCTACGACTTCTATATCATATAGGAAGGTGATGAAGGAATGAAATAAAGCATTCTTAAAAAGTTATAAAAAAAATTATCATGTTAAGATACAGTTGAGAATAAATTGAAGAAAAATATATTATTATGAAAGAACCTTAGTTAAAAAAAACACTTCACTAATATCAATATTTCTTCATTACTTACAATCGTTTTATTAAACAGCTTTTCAAAATATTTAAGGAATTTGTTATAGCATTAAATATTTCGAAATTTTAATGTTTGCAACATCATCTATTTTAGAAGTTTTAAATACTGGAGCTCATATCTAGTGATAACATCCTTATCTTTCTTGAGGATTGCATCACAAAATAGACGAGGTTAAACCGAAAATAATTCATTACATATATACATTAATTTCATTCATTTATACATTTTTTTATTTCTTGGCCATATTTTGATCTTTGTTTTTTAAAGTGGATTTAGATTTTCTATAATATTGGCAATTATTTCCATAGGAAATTAATTTTAAATTCTATAACATTTAAAATATTCAAAAGAATCTTTTTTATTAACAATTCTTTTATTCTAAACCGACTGTATCGCGACTTAATGTTCATAACTGATTTTTTTGCCGTTATTATTTTTTTTTTTATATTAAAAACAGGCTCTTATCCCATATCACTGCAGCTTAAAAACAGTTCATTTTTAAGTTAAAGAGCTATTAAAAAAAGAGTTTTTTTATAAAGATTATGATAAAAAAGATTGCTAAAAAGTCAGTTAGGTTATCATATGAGGCCATCGATGTGATTTTATGTTGTTTTTATTTGATGTTTTGCTTGAATATAAATGAAAAAAAAAAATAGTATTATGTGACACAAACAATTTGTTTCTCTCAACTTTAAGCTCAATTCTTAAATCAGAAACATATCTTGGAAGAAAAACAATATGACATTATTTATTATTAATTACTAAATACAATTTTTTCAACATTTCTTAAGATTTTCTCCTTCATAATTTATTTTATGTCTTTATATTTTTGGGCATTTCACCCAAATGTTCTTAAAAAATCATAAAAAAAGGGTTGAAGTAAAAAAGAGAACTATAAGAAAAGTTTAGATTAAAGAAAAGTAAAAACTAATGAAACACAACAATTACAAATTAGTTCACTATTTATAAATGTTTCTTATCTAAATATAAAAAAGCAGTGAAATAACGTAATTAATTTAAAATTTGTAGAGGAAAGACAATTCGGAACTAAAGTTTGCGTAATTACATTTTTTTTTTCTACATTTCTTAAGATTTTTCCAAGCAGGAATCGTGATTTATTTTCTCGTTTTGCTGAAAATAAGGATGGAAATTCTAAATGAAATAGGAATAATTTAAAAGTAATAAAGTGTAGATTGAAAAAATAACATTGTGTAATTGATGCTAATAAGAAATTGAGAATATCTTGAAAGTATTGATATTGATTAAATTATATTTGCTTTGCAGCTTGGGACATTAATTTAATTAGAAAGTTGCGTAAGGATGCTTGAAAGCACTCGTATGAAGAAGTGCACTCCGTAGTAAATGCCCTGCAAGGGAAGAAATATCGTCAGCTTTTATTCAAGCCGAGAACTTTCGTAATGGTTGAATAAATCAAGGGCTTATCTCGCCATCGTAAACGCTTTTCTTCTTACTCTTTCTTCCATTGGGTAAAGAAGTTTCTTGCACTTCGGATCAGTTAAGTTTTTCAATACTGAGGCCCATTACTCTTAAAGGATATTTACTATTCTGTAGTAAAATTGGAGGTAGATGTGTTCTAAGATAGCGTTCCGAAAATAGGCCAGATCAATAATGAAGTTCTCAAAGCTACTATTTAGTGTATCATAATCGATTTTTGGTTCATTGGACTTAAATTATAAAGTGAACTTAATGTATCAACCTTAGCTTATTTATTTTTCACTTTAATTTTTGTTTCATAATCCGACAAAATAATCTTTTTTTAAAAAAAAAATTATCTAAGGAGGACTTCTTAACCAATTGGGTCATTTTCATTCTATAATTTAAACTATATTAAAAAAATTAATTCAAAAATATAAAACTAATGAAATATAAAAAGTACTAATACTAGCTATTAATAATTTTTCATTTTAATTTTTAAAAAATAGTGAAATAACAAAATTAATTAATGTTTAAATAAATATATAATAAATGTTATCCAATTCTAGTCTCAAAACAATTTATATTCATTTATAAGTCCGAAGTTTCGGCCTATTCGGCCATCCTCAAGGACAATGTTAAATACAATTTTAGAACCACAATAAACATTAATTAAGGTTTTAAAAAACTTTATGCAGGCTGTTCTGCCCAGGTCATTAATTTCAGTCCACAATTATACTTTGTCAATTCTTTATATTAAATTGAAAATCAAAACTTTTAATCACAGTTAATTTTCACTATTATAATTTATCACAACAATCACATAACAAAAATGTTTTTAAAATGTGTTTAACATTCTCCTTGGGGATGGCCGAATAGGCCGAAACTTCAGACTTATAAATGAATATAAATTGTTTTAAGACTAAAATTGGATAAAATTTATTATATATTTATTTAAACAATAATAACCAGTTCCATGAAAGTGTAAAGATTATATATAAAAATTAATTAATATCAATAAAAAATCTTATAAATCTCATAAAGCCCACCTTTTTATTCTCACTCTATATCCTAAGACTCCTAACACCCAATTTTACGACATTTCGGGCGTTTTCCCCATCCTCTGGCGATATTATTTTTTACGGTCAATATTATCCATTTCATTTCTGAAATTTTGTATTCATTGAAACATAATTGAAAATTCTTACTCAACTATTGTGTAATATTGCCGTTATAATTATACCGTGAACAATATTACCATAATATGAGGGAAACACTCTGAAACATCGTAAAATCGAATAGAGTATTAGATAATATTCCATAGCAATTTTCTTTTCAATTCACTTCTGACAAAAATAAGAAACATTTGCCTAACTATATAATAACAACAAAAATTAACCACAGTTCTATTCTATAGTTCAACTTCGTGAACTAAGTTTCTTAAAATAAAATATAGTTTAAAAAAAGTGACTTTTTCATATAGGTTTTTTTTTATTTACTTTTTTTATAGAGACTAAAAATAATATACAAAAGCTCCAAGAAAAAAAACTTTTCAATAAACGGTTGGTAATAAGCAAACGTTTCTATAAACTATCGGGAATACTTCCAATTGTATGTTTGAAAATAGGTTTTAGTATGTTCACTGGAATGAACGTAAAATTGTTTAAAAATGGAGAATAGAGAAGGCCAAAACGTTATAACAATCTGAAATATATATTATATATAAACCGTATTAGCTTATTTATTTCACACTTTAATTTTCGTTTCATATTTCGATAATATAATCTTTTTTAAAAAAATAGATGTATTACGACTATAACGAATTGGGCCATTTTCATTCTATACTCTGAACTATAAAAGAAAAAAATTAATTCAGAAATAGAAAACCAATGAAATATAAAAAAGCACTAATATTCTCCTATCAATTAAAAATTCTTAAACAATCCTTATGTAATATCACCATTATAATTATAACGTGAATAATATTACCAGATGATGGAGAAATACTCTGAAACATCGTAAAATTATATAATATTATTAGCATTAAATCAAATAGAATATTAGATAATAAAAAAATCAGGTTTTTATTTAATTCATCTATATTTATTTCTTCATGGAGAATAAAAATATGTTACAAAAGCTCCAAGAAAAATAATTGTTAAATAAACAGTTGGAAATTAGCAAACATTTCCATAAACTATCGCGAATACTTTCAATTGTATGTATGAAAATAAGTTTTAGTATGTCCACTGGAATAAAGGTAAAATTATTAAAAAATGGAGAATAGAGAAGGTAAAAACGTTATACCAATCTGAAATATATATGTATATATATATTTCAACTATATTTTTTAGTGAGATTCATTTTTTATTATTAAATATCAATCAAAAATACTAAGAAAAAAACTTAACATTAAGTCCATCATTTTTAATATAAAATTATATGATAATATTAACACAGTTTTATATTAAAAAAGGTAGACTTAATGTTAAGTTTTTTCTTAGTATTTTTGATTGATATTTAATAATAAAAAATGAGTCTCACTAAAAAAATATAGTTGTTTATAATAAAATTTAATAAAAAATATTTCCTCAAGTAAAAGTCACATATTGATAATATTATCATATTGTTTTAACCGTAGTTTTCGATTGATCGAATACTTTATTTTTCATAGTGTTAATTACAATTAAATACTATGTTGAGCTGATAAATAATTCAAGTATTTTATCTGTTTGTGAAAGTCTGTTCTGCCGACTAAAGATGAAACCGCCCATGCAAATTATGATTTGTAAAATTGTTTTTAGCAATTACTTTGTCATACACTTAACTCATTAACTTTCACAAGTATGACGAAACGTTTAACAAAGGTTATGTTTACGCTGACAATGTAACTTCTTTGATTTACGTTCTTCCTAAAAGACTTTCCTAATAAAACGATCAATTTAATGAATCGACCGTTTGTAATACTATTCATAACCGCTTAGTACTACATAAAATAGAAATGAGCGATGCCGCACACCATTTTGATAAGTGATTTGTTTGGAAACAAAAATTGAGATTGTGTAACTTAATTAATGTGTGCTCACCTCGGATTGAGCGATCAATTAAGATGAAGGAGAAATTAAACATAAATTGACAGCCTTGACTAGTGAGAATTAAGTAATTATCATATCTCAGGTGACTAGTTAATTGACAAATGACACTTATAATTTATTTCTCAATGAAACATCTGGTCCTTAACAGGTGTAAACACCTTTAAATATTTATTTATAGTAATTTTTCAATACAGAGTCAGTGCATAAATAACACATATTATGTTTTATATAAATCATATATGCATTATTGATGTCAAGAGATTAACCGCAAATTATTTTATTACACCTGAATTATCATATCCCAGGAAATGGCTTGTAAAAGGTAAATTTACTGCATTTTGTAACAAAGACTCTTTCGTGGAAGCCAATTATCAATTAGTCGCGCCTCGGCACTAAATTCAGATTTCTGGGCAGTACTCTGCCAAAGCGAGTCGTAAATTTTGGAACTAAATACTTGGCATTGAAATGACCATGCGCACTACACCTAATAACCAGGGGGGCGACTTCGGCTCACTCATGGATTTCGTTGGCAGTAGGATCGGGAATGACGATTATAGATAAATTCTGTTTTTATTCTGTGTTAGTATGCCAATGGTAACCCTTGTCTAATGCCAATCATATACTAATTATAATTTGGAGATTTAAAAAAAGACCAAATATTCAATAAATCCAATTTAGACACTCCTTAGTTGATATGAGAAAATCATGTTGGTTGAATTGGTATGATTCATAAATTTATTTATCCTAATTTAACATAATGGTATATGTAGTAAGTAGATTTTTTCATAAATTATCATTGCAATAAGCTTTGCATTTATTTAATTTTTAGCATGTATTGTTTTTATCGCAATTTTCAATCTTGTAATGTAACATTTAATGGTGTAGTTCTTTTAAAAAATATATGAAAAATTATAAGGCTTTTATTTCTTTTTTAAATCTCTCTCGCTCTCTCTCTCTCTCTCTCTCTCTCTC
>NW_027111312.1:743803-760576 GCF_000696795.3 Halyomorpha halys | reverse complement strand
TATATATAAGAGAGCTTTCGAATGGTTTAAAGATGATGGAATCCGGAGATTTTTGAGTAGAAAGAAGTTATGAACAATATTAAGCGTGAGGCCCGGGGTAGAGAAAGTCCGCAAATTAAAAAAAAAAATTGTCCACAATGAACTTTTGAATTACTGAACCGATTTAATTGCAGTTTTGCGATGCAATTGCATTTTTTAAATACTAATTTTTACTCCTAAAAATTCGTTTACCACACTTCCATATGTCATTTGGTCTGTTTATGTGCATTTTGTTTCAAAATGTTCCTATTCGCCATGGGAAAGTCTACAGATAATGAAACCCCTGAATTACCGAAAAAAAAATATTTTGAAGAAAATTTAGAGTTTAGTATAATAAAATGAATGGACTTTTCTTTTACTCCCAAAAAATATTTTACCACTCTTTGATATGCCAATCAGTCTCAGTTGTTTAGATATAGTACTAATTTTGAAGCACTATAAGAGTTTTTGTTTCAAAAGTATAAATGTTACTAAATCGTAATATTAGTTATTATTACTATCATTACTTAAACCACTGCAAAGTATGGAGTAGGTTGGTTGAGTAATGTTGAACTATTTGTATTTAAAAAAAAAATTATAATTGGAACTTTATAACATGTATTGGTTCAATTTATGTTACCAAAACATAATAATAAAGTATTTTGAAATGTTTAATTTTAACTTAAAAATATAATAAACTTTAAGAAACTATCGATTTTATTCATTAAATATAATTCTCAAATTTACAGCCTATACCGATTATACCAACCCATATGCCATTTATTTCAACCTTTCTCTCATGAGATGCTAAAAACGCATGTCATCGAATATATTGGATCAATTTATGTCACCAAATCATAATAATAAAGTATTCGTGTATGTTTAATATAACTAAATGCATAAAGTTATAACAAACTATCAATTGGGTTAATTAAATCTATATGTATCCTCAAATATAGCAATAGCGAAGCATTTCCGGGTAGGCTTTAATAATAGTAATAAAAACAGTTTTAATAATAAAAACAATTTATAAAAACAAAACACGAATATATTCTCCCCATCCTACTTACCTGGTAACGTTTCCTCTTTTACTTGAATATTAATTTATTTTCTTGGTCTTTATTATTATGATATCAATCTTTTCATATATTTACGCTTCTAATATTCTTTATATAACTATAGAAAATGGATTTAAAGCATGCAGAAACTTCTACACAAATTGTATTAATAGCAATTTTGCTTAGGGTTTTATTTATTTATCTCTTCTGATCCATCATCCCCTACGCCATGTCCATACTTCATATTTCATACAAGTTCATTACGCTTAGATCTCTCTTTGAAGTGCCAGTTCATATTTTATTGCAGATTAAATTATATTGTTGCTGGCAGTGATTTCGACTGCACTTCCTGCATCTGCTCCCTGGCCCAGATCCAGTGAGTACTTACCGAGGATATTGTTACACTGAATTAATTCTTTAGTTTTCCTCTCATGAGGTCTTGAAGATTTGAGTCAGCTTTTTATTATTATTAAAGATTTAATACAACTATTTGAACAAATTATAGCTGTTAGTTGTGTGTCTCTCTGTCTTAATAAGATTCACGGACGACAGAATTAGCAGTTTATAATAATTTATCTTGCGCTCTGCTACTTCTTCACCATGATGTTGGCATACAAGTTTTTTTATAACCTAATACATTTAAAGAGTGAAAAGTCTGCTAAAAAATTGCATGTTGCATAAGAAGGTACTTAAATAATCAAACATTTCAGTGTACTTTAATATATTTTTTTATAGACAATATATTTCTATTTAGAAAAGTATTTTAACAGTAAATTTTTATATTAGTAATTAAATACAATCTCAGTTCAAAAGTTATATAGATGCAAATGTGTATTTCTTTTATTTTTACTTACTTTTAATTTTTTTTACCTTGTATATAAATTATTTTTTTATCAATTAATCAGATTTATTCTACTGTAACGATTTATATTTTTCTTTATAGATATCATATTGGTATTTTTTTTTTATTATCATTAGTTTCTTTTATCTTTTAATTAATTTTAGGAGTACTATTGTTATCATTTGAGTTTTTTTTTGTTTTACTGTATACAAGGTAAGAATAAACATTCATTACATTAATACGTATTTCCCCAATAGTTGCATATTTTATTATTACTCTTTTATAAAAACATTTAAAATAAAAAGGTTAACAAATTGAACTTCCAGAGATGTTATACGTATAAATATTTAACAATATTAGTAAATTTTCCTCACATAATGATCATTGAGTGATAAAGACACAACTATAGACTTATGGTTAAGTGAATAATCATAATCCTTAGCCAATACAATACAATATATATATATATATATATATATATATTGTATATATAAAGTATGGATCAGTTCTATTATGTTATACGAGTATTATACATAACTGCATATATTGGTATAGGTACCTAAATATAATAAAATTTATTATAATGAAATGAAAAAAAGTTATACTTGTAGGTGCGAAGCTAAATTACCCAATCTATTTTTTATTAGGTAATTTACCTTTTCAGCCCAATCTCTTAAGTACTGTTTTTTTCCTTAGCTCCTTTATTAAACATATATATAGCAGAATTAATATATATCTTAACATACACATATGTATTTAGTGCCCTTCCTTTGCCACATGACATTATAAGGGTTTGGGCTGGGTCCCCTGAAGGCGGGGGTTACAATATTGGGCCAGGAGCCGCTAGCCGGGGGCTACAAAGAACGGGGAACGCCGCTCCACTGGGGGACTCTAAGTACTGTGATATAAGGAGTGGTGTTCGATTCTTTTCCTGCGAGAGCTGTAAAGTACTGTATATCTTGATTTATTTCATACTATTAACATTTATTTTGCGTTATAAATTCATCATTATGTGAGAAACTTGGCATAGGTGGTATACCGATTAGATAAAAAACCAACCATATAAATCAAAATGCTTTGTTTGAATTAAGTTCTTGGTTCAAGTAAGCTGGGTTTTACTGCTAGAATCAAAAAGTCAAAGTTATTTTAATTTTAAGGTTTTTAATTTGGTCCCACTTTCACCGAAAAATCAATTAAAATAGTGGAAATTGTGTAAAAGATTTTGATCCTCAACTTTTGACCAATAGGTATTTCATTTTTTTTTTCAAACCACTTTATTTTTTATATGGTTACATAATACATAATAATATAATGCAATACATTATACATACACAATTTACTTTATATCTTGGTTTGCCGTATGGCAAGGTATTTCATTTATTCCCGCCGCACCTATCATATCATTTTTGAAATATTAGCTTAAAATGGGAATAGGAAACTTTAAGATCGAGCAATTTTTAAAAAGCGCCTGAAATTGAAAAACAGCATGAATATTTTTGCTGAAGGTACAACAGTAGATCATAAAACAAAAAAAAGGCACTCCTTCCCTGCCGGGCCCGCCCCGCTAAGACACCCGGGTAACGAAGGTCCTATGTCACTTTTGAAATATTTGCTTAATACGGGAAAAGCAGACTTTAAGATAGTTTAATCGAGCAATATTTAAATAGCGCCTGAAATTGAGAAACGGTGTGAATATTTTTCCTGAAGGTACAAGAGGAGAATTATCGTTATAACAGATTTGATTTAAAGCAGATTGCCAATATATATTTTTCTTATCTGTTTTTATACTATACACTCACCCACTAGTACTTCATAACGTAAGATTTAGAACCTGTTTCGTATAACTTTTAGGATAAACAAAAAATATAATCTCATAATTTCATTTTGAAAACTCTCGAAAATATCGAACTTTTCTATTCAAAATCTTAAGAATAGAAATACATTTTTTCTTTTATCTGAATCTTCCTTAATTATTCATTGTTTTGGTTGGTATATTTATTATTGTATGTAATCAAATAATGTTTTATTAGAATAATAACGATTTTTTTTCTAATATAAAACAATATTTTGAATAATGTGACATTTAAAAATAGGTCTTTACACCATCATAGCTCAAATCGAACTAACACTTTTTTTTCAATAAATCTTCTCTTGCATGAAAATAAATTGTTAGTTTAGTATAACTTACTAAATAAAAATATTACAATATTGATTGTATGAGCGCTTGAATTTTTATAAAAAAATGTTATCGGTCCAAAATCAAACATTAATTTTTTTTATTATGGTCCTAGATGGAATCAAAATATTATATTCACTTAATGATCATTGTAATAAATAGAATTTATATAATACAATTGTTTTTTTTTTACAATATTACTTTTTTTTACTCATTATTTTTCCATTAATCTTGTAACTCAATAAGTCAATAAATATAATATAATATTTATTGACATTATTATATATTTTTTTTCAAAATACAGCTCTTTGGTGTAGTGTTGCAGAAGCATTTCTTTTTCGAAGGTTATAGAATACATACATTTTTGACATGAATTATGAGTTATATTTTTCTTCTTTCTCTTTTTTCTTTTATCTTTTTCCAAAAGAACGAAGCACAATATCTCTGATGTCTATAGATAATAGGACTATATATTTACCACCAGGCAAATATAGATTATTCGAGCTAGAATCCAATCAGTATCACTTAGATTCTGGAATATTTCCAATTTTTTTTTTTCAAGGTGTGCTGATTGGTTGGTTACCAACTCATTAGGTACCGAACCTTGGCCAATATTTTCGTTAGCTTTAATTTATTATCGATTGTGAGGTGTTTCTTATTTAATTAACGATCATGGATTATTTAATAATTCAGATAATAGAATGCCTTCATTATTAAAACTGCTTTAGACATGTTCATTTTTAAGCCAACTGTTGGCTATTGAACGGATATAATTGTTTCTGACCAGATGTCCACAAATTAAAAAGAAGTTAGTTATTGTCATTATAAATGAACTTCGGATTTTAAAAAAATAATCTACTGATGCAATAACTAATCTTACGATTTGCCTTAATTTTGCTCATCTGTTTGCCAACAATTGTTTAATTCCTTGATTATACAATTAATTTTAAATTATTCCCAATGCGCATGTTGAGATAATATCATTAATTTTATTATATTTTTTTCTAAAAATTTTTGTATATTCATCATTGTTCTTACATATTTTATCTTCTTTAAACGGTGTCAAGAACTCAAGAGTTCGTTAACACTGATGAAAAACTCCCAAGGACTCGTGTATGAGTTCTTTATTCTAATATTTTCTATTTGATTAAATGCAATGTGTTGGTTAATTATAAATGTATGGATTTTAATGTGTTATTTTACTTTACTTAATTATATATCATTATTTTATATAAATCACATATCCATTTATTTGCATTTTAAATAATCTATATAGTCGATTCCGACTATTACAACTTTTACTAGACAGTCTAAACTTCCAATCCATTACAAAGACTGATCTTCATGACTATAATAAGGCCAATCTGGACATACGGAGTTGAGCTTTGGGGCTCCAATAAACCAACGAATTCTTCTCGTATCCAATCCTTACAGTCCAAAATCCTTAATACTCCTTACTTTGTCACTAATCATTCACCAAGATCTCAAAGTCCCATATGTTGGCTATTAGAATGAGTTGGAACATGCTGACTATTAAATTTATTATTTATAATGGGTGGGAATATTAAAATTGTATCACTTCACACATTAATCCATATTAATGGTTAAACTTTTCTAAAATGATACTTATCACTTTGATCATAACCATCCAAATTGAATGGTAACATTTCCATTTCATGGCTAACCCTTTCTAATGCAATCGTACCTTTTTACATTTTAATTTCAATCCAGCCTAAAATAAATTAATTTTCCTTGTTTTTTAGTTACTTTAGTTTCATTAATGACTTTTGAAATAATATCTGCATGTTATTCTGTTATTTATTTAGTTTTTTAGATGATTAGTAAGTTCTATTACTTCTTTAGATATTTGCTTTACAATTATTTTTAAAAATCATTTTTTTTTTTTTTTGTGATGGGGAGAAGGGAACGAAGTGGTTTTGTAATAATTCCTCTTGGAATTTTCAAATCTATACAAGTCCTCTCTTTCCTTGTCAGTTTGTTCAAATAACTGGCAAATGTAAATAGTTAGTCACGGTGAAAAGAAACGCTTAAAGTTTGGAGATGGCAGAGTATGGTTTGGGATTGGAGGATGTACCAGTGTTGTCCAACAAAACACTGGAATTAGCCTGAATGAACAATGATTCTTACAGTTACTGCATAACTGGAACATATCGGCAGGAAAATCTTCTGGCAGTACTCCAACGTTACCAGTAGTATGCTTCAAATCATTGAACCCGACTCGTACGGCCAAAAAAAAATTGGCAAAAGTTATTTCTAAGAATGTTTTTTTTCCTTTAAAAAAACGAAGGAAGCACATGTCCAATTCTGGATTCTTACTGCCGTATTTGGATTACATAGTCGTTTGATATCAGAGTTGACTCATAAAATAATTTTTAACATTTTTAATTTTGACATAAAATACTGCAGTATTTCAAGAAAATCTAGACATTTTTATACATTCTTTAATTTTTTTTGTGTGTACGTTTTCGAGATTATATCTTAAAGTCCTATGTTAGCAGTAAAACACATTTTTAATATTACTTAGGGTTTATTAGGATCGTGAGTTCGAATCCGGCTGGGCAGAAAATTATATTCTGTTACACTGTAGTCAACTCATCTGGGTTCTGGAGCCCTCCTCCTGGGGTCCTCCCAGCCTCATAAAGTGGGTTCGCTTAGTTGGTTAAACATTTCATTCTGACCAAATCACCTCCTTGCACAACCGTTAGTCTAGTAACAGTACTTCTGTATGGAAGACTATATGGACTTTGGGATAGAACTAAAATCCATAATTTTGGTATGTATGGCAATAAGCTTCTACTTGTTTCGTAGATGCAATATAAGATCACATCAAATGAAGGGTGTTTCCCGTAGTGGAAGAAATAACTTTCCTAAGCTGGTGAATAAAGAAGAAAACCCCTCTCCTTTTTCGATTACCTTTATCTTGATGTTTTGGTAAAGAGGTGACATGGACAGGATGGAGTTGATATCGACGATGGTGCAGGCCGTGCCAGGGTGCATTATCGATTGACAAAAGCGTCTAGAGGCCCGTCTGCTGAGGATGACCTAGATTACTGCTTATTTTGATCCGGCTTCAATTCTCGTTCGGTCAGTTCAGATCTTTAATCTATAAAAGTTGGTAATAAAGTCTGAAATTTATTAAAGTTCCATCAGTCTTAATCTGAAAAACTTTGCTATCTACATCCATTCAAATTATTTATATCAGAACCGCTCATTTTAGGGATCGTATCAGGAAATCTCGCTCACATGAATGATCTAGTTCATTTTTATGAATTTATTTCACCAATTACAGGGTATGAATTTTACTTTATTCACATGATTTAGGGCTTTTAATTTCAGGCACTTTTATAAGTAACAATTAAAAAACAAATATTTAAAATTAAGTAAATTTCCATGGGTGAACCCAGCAAGGGGTAGAGGGCGCTGTTGACCACTCCCCTAGAGGTTAAAAAAAATTTAATTTAATAAATATTAAATTGTAAATTTAAGCAAATAATTGTAATAAATAATTAAGCACTGATCTAATTATAAATATAGTTTTCTTAAAATTTGGGTTTTATACCCCTTTTCCGTTACGAAATGCCACAACCTGAACAACCATGGTTTGCCTCCCCTCTAGTTTTGTTCCTGGGTACGCCCCTTGTTAACAACCAGAAGGATATTGGGTTATACATACAAATATATTTTTATCTAAATTCTGACCTTAAATAAAGTGATATTTTCAAAGCAGATGAGAATTTTCCTTTATCAGTATTCCTCAAAATTACTTTAGATATTAGATTCATTTTTATCGATCAATTAGGTGTGAGAATTTTTTTTAACATTGCGTCGTACTTTTTTTTAAGTCGAGCGAAACGTTGCCCCCTGATGAATAATTTTTTGTCCTATATGAGTTTATTTATTACCCCACCCGAGCAATCTTCCTTTTAATTACACAAGATAAATTTAAAATTTTCCAATAACCGTTTCATAGGTTATATTCGTTACTGCATATTTAACACTTAAAGAATTTTTTTTAGAAACTTAAAAAATTTAGAATTATAGTTTAGATTTTGATCTGATGATCCCTGAATAAACGAAACTTCCACAGCTAAGTTATTTCCCGGAAGTTTTGAGACTCAAGGAATTGTTAATCTTTCAATGAGGGGCGTTACTTCAAAAATTTACTAGTTAGAGAGAGACCAATTGTAAAATTTCCCTGCAATTTTGACTGGATTTTTTCAGCTTACTGAAGTTTTTGAAGTTATTCATTTCCCTAAATATTTTTAGAAAACTGAACTCTACAATTTTCAATACAATCATCTCTTTGAATAATGTTGTATCACGGTTTTAAAAACAATTATAAACAATTAACGTATTAAAAATAATTCGTGTCTTTTACAGAGTTTTTACACTTTTAAATAACTTATGTGTATATTTTTTTAAATTTATTCTACTATTATGTTTTTTTTTTTTTTTTTTTCAATATGATGACAACCATCATTATTACGTATTTCCCAAGATCGTGTCCAATTTCTACTACCTGCCAATAATTTAATTTAAAAAAATTGTTATAAAATTAATTGAGTGAAGTAGTCAATATTTTTAATGAAATCACTAACTCCCTCATTGGAATAATCCCTTCAAATGTAGGCGGGCATCGTCCATCTCTATTTTATTGTACACAATATGAATAACACCATTATGGGATTATCTTTAATGAATATTGAGGTTATCCTGAATGTAGTACGTGGTTGTTTAATTTTGGGTGAGATAAATTTTTAACGTTAATGTTTAATTTTTTTCCATTTAACTTATACCGGTTAAATGGAAAAATATTAAACATTAAATTAGTTTCAGGACGCAGGCTACGGTGCAATGTTAGCTATGCCGTGTTAAAATAACTCCATTGGCAACATAACCCGAACCACCTTTAATGCACCGCAATTACAGCATCATTTAAAGTGATTTATGTAGTGTTATTTATAAGTGACGACATTTGAAACATGATTAGAACGCTTATTTGATAGATAGCTGCATATTTATGAAAAATTATCGAATAATCGTATACTTTTTTTTTTGTCAACAGGAGAATAATCTATTAATTAAGGAATATTTTCACTTGTAAAGTCTTATTTTATTACGGAGGTGTGTTAGTGCCAGAAAAACGAGGAGTCAGTTGGACTAACAGTTTGTCTAATATATATGAATTTTCGGTAGTTCGCATTTTTCTAAAACATAAATTATTTATGAGATATAGTAGCATTTTCTTCGTTACATGTTTGATAATGGTCCTTATAGATTCACGAATTCAATCCTCGCCTTATAACTCTCTTTCAAGTTATGTTATATGATTTATATATGCTTATTACTCAAATCCCCCACTCAGCCTCCACTGGCAACGGAGTAGTAAGCGTAGGTAGCTTCCGGAAGCAGAAGCTTTTATATTTATTTATTTATTTTATACCAAATCGGCTTGGGCCCTGTTTCATAATAAATTACAAACTAATACTATTAGTCTTGTAGATTTAACTTAATAAAATTACACTGACTTGTACAATAGTAATTTGTACTTTAGTACTTTTAAACCTCTGTAATATCACTAATAGTACTCCCTATAAAGAAAAAAAATAAGTATAAGTGAAATTACCACGTTATTTCTATACTTGTATTTTGAACTAATAGTATGATATTAGCTTTCATTATGACACAGGGCCCAGGTGGGCCTTACATGGTAAATGGAAGAGGTACATTTTTAAATTTTTTTTTAACAATAGATTATGGGGGAGGGGGTAAAATCTCATACAAGAGACACCTCTAACTATGTATGATGTTATAAATAAAACAAAAAATTAAGATAAAATAATAATTCTTAATAAAAGATAAAAGAAACGTTAATAACAAAAACAGTGACATCTAAGGGTTTAACAAAATAAATTATTGGCTTCAAATGGAAAAAAAATGAAAGTGTATTTAAGAAAAAGATGAAAAGGACGTAAGATAAAATAAAATTTTAGAGTGATAATAACAGAACTGATAAATATAGAATTTATAACAGGATGTTCTGCAGCAACCTGGGCTTCTGTCTTCGGGTTGTGGTTGGGTTTCCCAAGTTGTATGTCACTGGTCCTAAACGGTAGGTAACTGGGAGTGGAACTTCATAAAGCTTTTTTTGATGTAATCCTCTATTGTCCCTATTTGTAACTCTCAATGACTGTTTCTTACAAAGCAAGGAGCATCCACTGCAATTCTTATGAATTTATTTTGAAAATATTGTAATTTTTTTCTTTTTCGTAAAGGATACCGCTCCCTAGACTTCAAACCCATACATGAACCTATGAATTGTTGGCCGGAGAATTATTTAAAAAGTAAGAATAGCTCTTTCTAATTTTAATTTGGATTTTCTATTGAGGATAGGATATAGCATTTCTAAACTTGCTTTGCTTTGAGTTAATTTGATGTTGATATAGTGGTGTTGATATTGGCGGCAATCGAGGTGAATTCGCAGCTATCTTACGTTATTGTAGAAGATTTTTCCTTCACAAATGGGAAAACAATCATGGTTCGGAGTTTTCCTGGTTCAATTTAAATATTATGTATTGGAAGGAATGTATTTTTAAATATAGTGTGAATATGCTCTCATATCTCTATTACCAATGTTTAAATTTATTTTATAGAATGCAATACAACTAAATAAAGGGGTGAAATACACATATTTTTATTTAACTAGAATTTATTAGTTATATTTACTTTCATTTTATTGGTCTTATATATGGATGGCCATAATAACTTCATTACTGACTTTTTTGTCTAATTATTCATTTATTTTTTTATTTCAATATAACTTTTTTCATATAACAGGCTTCCAAATCGTTGGAAATCCTCTAAACCAGTTCAAAATTGATTACTTACTTTTTTAAACCATAGAGATAGCAGATAAAGGTTCAAATTGTGAAAAAAAGAAGCATTAGGTTATTATTTGAAGATATATATACTTTGCACATTCGTACTATTTTGTTGATTTTCAGGCTTCATCTTTTCTTTTATTAAGCGAAATGATTGATAATTAAATAAAGAGATAAAAAATATATAATCAGGAGTCTATAAAAACAATCAGAACTTTATTTAGATCCCCCAACTATTAGAAATATGTTAAAAATGTTAGCATTACTTGTAATGTTTTAAAATTAATGGATAATAAATGAAAAATAAAATAAATTAAAGTGGATCACTTGGGAAAGCTTTAATTTTGTGGCTCTCTTTGTAGCCATTACTTTGGCCAGCTCATCGTCGAGTCCATTCTTTATATACAAAGGAACAATCAGCATTAAAAAGCAGATGGAGTAGGAGGGGAAACTTCACGATTCAACTCTTCTCTTTTTTAGCTAAATTGTCTGATTCAATGAAATATTATTTAATATAAAGGATATTTTTAAATACGAGAGTTTGAAAACAAACGGATCATCTTCCTTGACATGATTCGATAATACGTGACTCCAAAGGTTACAGATAAACCATTTTTTTAAACTGTTATACACAAAGGAATGACTGTGCATTTCACAATATTTTTTTCATACTGATGTGTTGAAAAACGTTTCCGTATTTCATTCGTTATCTAATTTTCGTCAGTATTAATTGACTTTTAGTACTTCTAAATAATTAAATTATTATAAAATCATCTTAGACGATCGGTTTGATGATCTTCAAGAAATATATTTGAAAATTGCCGGAGAAGTCTTAGTCTGAATACAGAATATTTTAGTTTTCAATTCAAATTTAAAATTTGATAATATTAAGCCATCAAATATATTTTTTATTTATGAAAATATCCTCTCTTTTTTTTTAACATTCTCACAAAATGTACTTTGTAACTATGCGATTTATACCTAATTTTTCTTAACGTTTCATAAAGCTTATTTTTTTTCTCACCCATTTATTAATTTTATTATTTCAAAAAAACCTATACATAACACAATAATATAATAATAATACGTAAACATATTCCTATTATTGTATTATGTATTGGTTTTGTTTGAAATAATAAAATTAATACAAGGATGGGATAAAAAACAAAACAAGTTTTGATTAGATACTCACATTAATTAATTACTCAAATACCAGTCGATCTTTTGCCAAGTAAGGACATGCATAAGTTCAGACAAATTATAGTACATCTTATACCAACAATAAAAAAAAAAGAGAGAATCGTCAACTAGAGACGGCTTATCACTTCAAGACATCTTATTGAGTAGGTCTCATTTTTGAGTTCTTTATATGTTTTATTTATTTGTGAATTAATTAAAAAATCAGAATCAACTTAAATAAAAAAAATAGAACGTATAAATAAATTAGGTGGGCTAAGTAACATGAATAAGTACGTTTTTTCTATCAGCATTTTTATTTTGTTTTTTAAATTTCTGAATTGTAGTTTATTTTATTTTCTGATCTGTATATCCTTCATTTTAAGATTTTTATTTCCTTTTATTTTAAGATATGTATTTTTTTTTCCAAAACGTCTGTTTTTTCTTTTTGTTTATTTTTTATAAAAATGTAAAACTTAAGTAATATGTAATAAAGAAATACATAGCGTAGATAGCAATAGTATAATTGTAATAGTAATAATATAATATATAATGGTAATAGCAACATTGGTAGTAGTAGGTAGAAAAGAAAAATACGTAGCAAAGAAAAATCAACTGTGTAAGGATATTTTTGAAGTAAAATCTTTTATAAAATAGAAATTAAAAGTTTCTTCCTGAATTCACCACTCTATCTCCCTATCTCTTTTATATTCACATACGGTGAATCATGTATATATATTTATATAAATATATAATATTTATAGACATATGTAATATATATGTTTTTTTTAATTAGACGAAAGTAGCTTTAGTTATATATCATATAAACATAAGAATATATTAATAATATATTCATATATATTATAAGAAATGTATCATTCTGATTTTATTGTAACCATCAGTTTATTAATAAATGAAAAGCTGCTCTTGTAGTTCCCTCGTAAGAGATTTGTAATTGCATCATTTGCAATGCTAACATCCTCGCTCAGATTCACTTTGTACTATATTGAAACTTATGTTTTAGCTGTCTCAAATAGAATTAAAAATAAATATTATCGCTGACATTAGTTGCATATATAAAGAGCCTAGATGGAATAAACATAGAGCTATACTAGATAAATACCTAGTTTCGTGATAAAAATATGCTATAAAGGAAACAAGACTTTTTTTCTTAAGGAAAGCGATACATTTAAAAGGTTTACACCCGAAAGAACTTAAGATAAGGTATTTCACACGGATGTGCTACTTTTTTTGTTGAAGGCAAGAACTGATGACTGAGGAAGGATATCTTAAGCACAATGAAAAAAACTTGACTTAATCCAAACATTTCTTTTCCGACTGTTTACTTTTAAGAGTTAAGTACCTTTTGACTCGCACGAAAAAAAACTTTCTTGTGCGTTACAAACTTCCTCATTCTCCTCTCTTCATTATGGTATTGTACTGGTGTTTCCTTATTCTGTAATTTATTGAAGTGTTTTGTTAATTAAGTTTAATTTTTGTTTTTTTCTCTAACCTAAATTATTCTTTGTCTTTTAATTTTCAACCTTTATATTTCTGTTTAAAAACTTGATATAAGAA
The DNA here is from genome assembly GCF_000696795.3 of Halyomorpha halys. Classification (NCBI taxonomy): domain Eukaryota; kingdom Metazoa; phylum Arthropoda; class Insecta; order Hemiptera; family Pentatomidae; genus Halyomorpha; species Halyomorpha halys. The sequence continues at coordinate 746,827 of NW_027111312.1, read as the reverse complement.
TATAGTTTCTTTAGTAGTCTTTATTACTGATCCTCCATCACTACTAATTAAAATGACCTCAAATTCATTATTCAATAAGAAATAATTTTAAAATTATTATAGTAATTAATATGATTTTTTTCTGCAATTATACTAATCTCTTGATTTTTTTAATTATTAATCTCGAACACGATTTTTATTTTATTTTTTAAATTTATAACTTTAAGTTATAAGTAGTTAACAAGTGCTAAATAATTATAAAATAACTCTAATAAATAAAAAATAAAAAAAAAAAAACCTGGTAGTTTCGAATGATACCTACGTCGGAGTCCAATAGGAGTCAGGCGGATTTTTCTCTTAAGAGATTGACAAGCTAGAGTGTTACACAGTGGGTTCATTCTCGGTCTACCGTTTGTTAAAATTAGATTTTTTGGCGTGGCCGAGTACTGTTGGTCTGCCAAACTGGCCTGCCAAACTTTTATTTTTGTAATTATTCACAAATCTTTGTACACTCAACTGCTAGCCATCCAAATCGACAGGATTATTGGACTTAACGAGGACATACAAGATTTTTATGATGTTTTGTTTATTTGGAAACTATAGGTTATACATGTTTCTTGATCATGGATTATTAGGTTTCATCTATTTAGACTATTGTAATAATAATTTAAATATTAACGTTACTGTTTATAAGCCCACAATATCAATTCTTTGTTCCTAATGGATATTAATGATTGAATTATGTTTATTAACTCATTAGTGATTATTTGAATTTAATAGTGAACCTTTTAGTTGTAATTCATTAAGAAGAATTTTGTGCTTATGCATTTGTTATTTGTTCATTGTTTCTTAGGTATTGAGCGTGTGACCAGTTTAATGTTGGCATAAACATCACATTTTAATATACAATAAGAAGTAAGCAACGGTTAAAACAACTTACTAAATCTGGTTGCACTCCCTTTCCCCCTCCCCTCCTTTCGTTTTTAGCCTGCTTATATACTACTAGATGGTTGTCCAAAAATGCAATGCAGCGTTGATGCACTGTGATGGCCAGGGAGAGACAAGATTTAATGGTGTTTAACCTGATAATGCTCTGATATTTAAAAAATATATTTACTAATGCATCACAAACTCTATAGCCACAAATAACATTTCTTGAAGTATGATGTCAAAACTGGAGAATTAAAATAAATTCTAACAAATCCCACCAGATCACCTATACTCTTCGTCGTAAACCTCTACCCGTCTGTCCTACAATATCCTTGATATCTTGACAAGAGACTTACTTGGAATCCTCATACAAGACTGAAACGACAAGAAACTGCTCATAGTTTTGATTGCTACAACACCTGCTTGACAAACGCTCCAGGCTTCCCATTCACTACAAAATATTATTATATAATATGTTAATCAGACCAATTTTAGGAATACGGAATTGAGCTGTGAGGCTCTGCCAAACCATCGAATTCCTCCCTTTTCCAATCCTTAAAATCCGAAATTCTCCGTAAAATCCTTGATGCTCCTTATTACGTCACAAATAACTCATCCACAAATATCTTAATATCCGTTTCGTTGCAGATTTGGCCTGAAACAGATATGCGTCTTTTCATTACTAACTCCTAACCCAAACTAACTCATTAGTTCTTAATATCTCATCCTTAACAATTCCTGATAATCCTTCGAGGCGTCTGAAAAGCGGCGTCTGGTCACGGAAACTTCTAATTTAAATTAATGTTTGAATTACCACCCAATGGTTACTTCCCAAAATTTTCAAGTGTTTGAATTATTCCACATATATTTGAATTAATGAATAAAAAAAATGTATCACCTTTAGCATTAGTATATTTTCCAAGAAGTATCAAATTCCTATCACTTACAAATCTAATGTTTTTTTTTAATTTTTACTCTTGTTATTTTTAATTAATGTTATGGTTTACAAAAAATTTTTATGAAGCACAATTCATTATGAAATAATCTATTAACCTATTTAATTTTCGTTTTGGATGACCCTCAGATCATATAGCCTTTTCTGAGTATGTATCCTTACCAAAGTGACTCGCATTGGCATACCGGAACTATTTCGAATAGTATTTGATACTAAAAAATTCATAAAACAAATTTATAGCTATTAAAAAAATACAATAAAACAAAACTAATTAATTACAGTTAAATAAATGAGAACTTGTGATTTATTAAATATTCAAGGTATTTTATTCAAAAAATGTTTTCAATTAAATTTTTGAAATCAGAGGACTGTCACGATATACACTTTTAAATCACGGCCTCAAAATGTCTGCCAATAGCAGTTCTATACAACATATTTATTACAATAGAGGAATCTAAACGCCCTGCCCGACCTAAGTAAACAGGAGAATGTGAACTGAATGTTGGGTTAGGAAACCTCTAGGGTTTTCTCAAGGGCTTTCCCTCCTTGACGACTCTTGACTTAACTAAACTCCTGAATATGCACTCCCTGGGGTCGCGAGCTGCCTCACCTTGTATATTAATACTCTTGTATATTTGTCACTTTGAATTCTAAGCATTCAAATGTACTATTTTAATACATCATTGTCACTTTACGTTTCTTTGTAGGGATGCTTTAACATATTTAACGTAAACATTTGTAAAATTAATTAATTGGTAACTTAAAATATATGATCATTAAAGTGTATCAAATAAAAATTAAAAAAAAATGTTCCGCGTACACTGATTCTTTTCAATTTTAAATACTAATGTCAAAATCATTCCGAGTCTTGCCTTTTCCTTTACATGTGGGGGTCAATATTGGTTCGGAGTTCCACAGACTGAATGTAAATATTATAAATGAATGTTTTTAAGACGTTAATTTATTTTAAGTTTAATTTTGTTTCCTTCTATACTCAACGGTACGCTTTGAGCAGCCCAGGCAGAAGTCCATTATAGTGCAGTGCACTAACTGTCAAGACTTGGGACACACCAAGAGCTACTGCCATCACCAATCCAGGTGCGTTAAATGTGCCGGCCTTCATCCATCAAACACCTGTCTGAAATCACGGGAGGAACCTG